>NC_084627.1:12938523-12978523 GCF_033978795.1 Nerophis ophidion | reverse complement strand
CGGAGTACCCGGAGGGAACTCACGCATTCACGGGGAGGACATGCAAACTTCCCACAGAAAGATCCCGAGCCTGGGATTGAACCCAGGACTACTCAGGACCTTCGTATTGTGAGGCAGACGCACTAACCCCTCTGTCACCATGAAGCCCCTGATGAAACTAATTGTTCCTAATTAGCCTGCACACATGTTTGAAGAGCATTCCTCAACTTTATCAGTATTTATTGCCACCTTTCCCAAATTCATTGCCATGTGTTGCTGGCATCAAATTCTAAAGTTAATGATTATTTGCAAAAAAAAACAAGTTTTTTAGTTTGAACATTAAATATGTAGTCTTTGTAGCACAGGGGTGCCCATTACGTCGATCGCGAGCTACCAGTTGACCGCGGGGGGTGTGTCAGTCGATCTCCAGCCAGGCTTTTAAAAAAAATAGACCTAAAAATTAGTGATCAGCAATCTTCACCAAGACGTCACTTAAATGACATTCACGGTACCGGAGGGTCTTGTGAGATGACGCTGGCTGCTGCAAGATCATTATTATGAAAATATGACCGAGAGGAAGGCGAGAAACACTTTTTATTTCAACAGACTCTCGCGCCGTACCTTCCGTCAAAACTCTAAAGGCCGACTGCACATTTCCTATCTTCACAATAAAAGCCCTGCTTCATGCTGCCTGCGCTAACTAAATACAGAGTCTCGGAAAACTGGCGTGCACAAGCGATCCCTCAGAAAGCTGGCGTGCACATCACTTGTGCACGCCAGCTTTCCGAGACTCTTATTTTGTTAGCGCAGGCAGCATGAAGCAGGGCTTTTATTGTGAAGATAGGAAATGTGCAGTCGGCCTTTAGAGTTTTGACGGAAGGGACGGCGCGAAAGTCTGTTGAAATAAAAAGTGTTTCTCGCCTTCCTCTCTGTCATTTTTTCATAATAATGAACTGGCAGCAGCCAGCGTCATCTCACAAGACCCTCGGGTGCCGTGAATGTCAATCAAGCAAGCTACGGAATTTGCCGCCAATGTTTTTCTTGTAAAGTGTATGGAAGCTGGATGAATTAGATGCCAAAAAACAACCACTTTCATGTGGTATTGTACAGAAAGGACAACTTTTTTTCTCCTCCATTTGAAAATGTGGGCGTTATCATCATTACTGTCTGATTCCAATCAATGCAAGTCATCAGAATCAGGTATTACACCAACTTATATTCTTGTCTTTGTGAAAGAAAGACATCTATATGTGTTACACATGCTTGTATTATCATTAAACACATTTAACTTGTTTACAAAAATGTCTCTTTCATAAATAAATAAATATAATTGATATATATAAATGAGGTAGATCCCCTCGAGTTGGTCAATTGAAAAGTAGCTCGCCTGCAGAAAAAGTTTTGGCACCCCTGTTGTAGCATATTCAACTGAATATGGGTTGAAAATGCAACTCATTGTATTCCGTTTATATTTACATCTGACACAATTTCCCAACTCATATGGAAACGGGGTTCGTATTATATACGTCTCCGTTATCCATAGGTTTATCTATAACCCGTTAAGTAGGCAGGCACGGAGCTATTCCTCAGCATGTGTTTATTCCAGCCGGCACGTTAATACACTGACACACAACATCCGGAATCCCATCATGCATTGCTTCAAAACTACGGCAACTAGTAATGTCCAAAAGAAGACGAACCCTAAACCCACTCTTTTCGTGCAAATCAAATTTCACGAATGCTGCCCATACCTATGCTCCTTCAAAGGCTGTTCTACTGGATGCATAGTATTGCAATTTCAAATACAACAATGAGTAGAGGAGTGTTATGTGTGTATCCATCCATTTTCTACCGCTTATTCCCTTTTGGGGTCGCGGGAGGGGCTGGCGCCTATCTCAGCTACAATTGGGCAGAAGGCGGCGTACACCCTGGACAAGTCGCCACCTCATCACATGGCGTTATGTGTGTATATATGTGTAAATAAATGAACACTTACGACCAGTAAGCCAATAACTAAGAGTCTTCCCTCAATAACCTCAGAATTATTCCTTATCTGTAATCCTAATCCTAACCCTTATATGTCCCCTAGTGTCGAAATATCTCTTTGTTACTTCGAATATGTTCCCCATACTAAAGCGTTACTCATTAAATGTATCGGTAGCAAAGTGTATTTCTAGGTTTATAGGAGAATTCTTAGATCTGAAGACACTGAAGTCCAGGCCTGGGCAATTTGCCAAATTTCAGAGAAAAAAATGTGTCTGGGAGTCGGTATATCGGATTTTTAACACAAAACCTCACAATAATGTCTGATTGAATGCTAAAACGTTATGACAGACCACCTGAAAAAATGGAGTGGAATTAAAAAAAAATACTGAATAAGAATGTACATATGCATGAAAATAAAGAATGTGGGATTTACATCATTAACTACGAAAGATAAAACACTGAATATTTACAACAAATGAACGTCACACCCCCGCCCTCTCGATCGACATATTTTACAAACGCAAGAAAACTGCATCAAACGCGGTGAAATTGGAACGCGAAGGGTAAAAAAAAAAAACATCTACAATCTGATATATCTGATGTATCACTAAGCTTTAGAACTTTCTTGTAAAAATCTCCTTCCGCGTCTGCCTCGTCTGAGCTGCTGTGAATTAGATTGCCATCCATCCATCCATCCATCTTCTTCCGCTTATCCGAGGTCGGGTCGCGGGGGCAACAGCCTAAGCAGGGAAACCCAGACTTCCATCTCCCCAGCCACTTCGTCTAGCTCTTCCCGGGGGATCCCGAGGCGTTCCCAGGCCAGCCGGGAGACATAGTCTTCCCAACGTGTCCTGGGTCTTCCCCGTGGCCTCCTACCGGTTGGACGTGCCCTAAACACCTCCCTAGGGAGGCGTTCGGGTGGCATCCTGACCAGATGCCCGAACCACCTCATCTGGCTCCTCTCCATGTGGAGGAGCAGCGGCTTTACTTTGAGTTCCTCCCGGATGACAGAGCTTCTCACCCTATCTCTAAGGGAGAGCCCCGCCACACGGCGGAGGAAACTCATTTCGGCCGCTTGTACCCGGGATCTTATCTTTTCGGTCATGACCCAAAGCTCATGACCATAGGTGAGGATGGGAACGTAGATCGACCGGTAAATTGAGAGCTTTGCCTTCCGGCTCAGCTCCTTCTTCACCACAACGGATCGGTACAACGTCCGCATTACTGAAGACGCCGCACCGATCCGCCAGTCGATCTCACGATCCACTCTTCCCTCACTCGTGAACAAGACTCCTAGGTACTTGAACTCCTCCACTTGGGGCAGGGTCTCTTCCCCAACCCGGAGATGGCATTCCACCCTTTTCCGGGCGAGAACCATGGACTCAGACTTGGAGGTGCTGATTCTCATTCCGGTCGCTTCACACTCGGCTGCGAACCGATCCAGTGAGAGCTGAAGATCCCGGTCAGATGAATCCATCAGGACTACATCATCTGCAAAAAGCAGAGACCTAATCCTGGGGTCACCAAACCGGAACCCCTCAACGCCTTGACTGCGCCTAGAAATTCTGTCCATAAAAGTTATGAACAGAATCGGTGACAAAGGACAGCCTTGGCGGAGTCCAACCCTCACTGGAAATGTGTCCGACTTACTGCCGGCAATGCGGACCAATCAATTAGATTGCCATGGTAACTAATTAGATTACCATAGTAACTAATTAGATAGCAATAGTAACTAGCATATCATGAAAAAGTGCAGATTGCAACCATTTAAATACTTTGTAGGTTAGAAATTGGTCAAGGATGTGACCCCAGGATGCAGAGACGGGAGGCAAGGTTGAATTACAAAAAGGGGGAAATTTAAATAAGTCCAAAAAGTGTAACACAAGGCGATGAGGCAGAAGTGCACACCATGAATAAACAAACAAAAACAGGTCCCTCAGCGGTCGGCGGGGGAAAAGGCCGGGGCGCACTGAGCACAACAAAAGGTCCAACACGAAATCCTCTTTACCTCAGGGAGGCTAGGAAGCAAAAAAAAAGAGGTGAGGAATTTCAGGAAAAAGGAGAGACAACATACCAGGATTGACGAAGTGAAGCAGGCACATGCACGTGGGAGGTGCAGGTAAAATAACCGGCAGGACCCAGCTGTCGGTGACTAGCTTAAATACACCTAGGTAGGGGATTTGTTGCAGGTGTGCCTCGCTGGAGACTAATTAACTGAAGAAAACAGACACCATAAAAAGAGAAGGCAGGGAAAAGACAAAACACAACATGGTATAGTTCAAGAAAATATCACTGCACATCAGAATGGCAGCTACACTTTCCATCTTAAAGATGAGTTATACTACTTGCGCTTTTCTACCATTTTAAGGAACTCAAAGTGCTCTGACACTGTTTCCACATTCACACACACATTCACACACTGATGGCGGGAGCCGCCATGCAAGGCGCTAACCAGGACCCATCAGGAGCAAGGGTGAAGTGTCTTGCTCAAGGACACAGCGGACGTGACTAGGTTGGTAGAAGGTGGGGATTGAACCAGGAACCCTCAGATTGCTGGCACGGCCACTCTCCCAACTTCGCCACACAGCTGGAAGTAAATGCTGTACATTATTATTACATCACTTCATAACACCACTGTAGTTGTTTGCGCTACATTATTTTTTTTCCATACGTTTTTATTTTTTCAAAAACACTTTAAAATTGTGCTTTTAGCGACCAAGCACCGATTAAAATTCAGTTCAAAGGGCACACATTCAATTTAGAAATTTTCGAGTTTAGAACCAATCAAACTTGTAAAGTGTTTTTCAACCTTTTTTGAGCGAAGGCACTTTTTTTTTTATCGAAAAAAATCCAGAGGCAACACCACCAGCAGAAGTGAAGTGAATTATTTTTATATAGCGCTTTTTCTCTAGTGACTCAAAGCGCTTACCCAATATCTAAGTTACATTCAAACCAGTGTGGGTGGCACTGGGAGCAGGTGGGTAAAGTGTCTTGCCCAAGGACACAACGGCAGTGACTAGGTTGGCAGAAGCGGGAATCGAACCTCCAACCCTCAAGTTGCTGGCACGGCCAGTCTACCAACCGAGCTAAAGCGGCCCAGAAAATATTAAAAAATGAAACTCAGCAGCCAATATTGACAATAAAAAGTCGTTCTCACAATTGTTTGATATGAATTCAAGCTATAACCAACCATGCATCACAAGAGCTCTTGTCTCAAAGTAGGTGTACTGTCCCATCACGCCGTGACTTATTTTGAGTTTTTTTTTGCTGTTTTCCTGTGCATAGTGTTTTAGTTCTTGTCTTGCGCTCCTATTTTGTTGTTGATTGTCATGTCATGTACGGATGTACTTTGTGGACGCCGTCTGCTCCACACGCTGTAAGTCTTTGCTGTTGTCCAGCATTCTGTTTTTGTTTACTTTGCAGCCAGTTTAGTTTTAGCTTCGTTTTGCATAGCCTTCCCTAAGCTTCAACGCCTTTTCTTAGCGGCACTTGCCTTTTGTTTATTTTTGGTTGAAGCATTAGACACCTTTTTACCTGCACGCTGCCTCCCGCATATTGTAAATAAAATATTTTTTTCCCAATTAGGTAAAATGACATAGGAACATGTTGGATTATTTCCGTGAAATTAAGGTTCCAATAATGGCAACATGAAATACAGAGGAAACCGGTGCAACTAAAATAGAATAATAAAGTAGGGCTGGGCGATATATCAAATATACTCAATATTTGTCTCTGTGCGATACAGAAAATGACTATATCGTGATATTCGAGTGGACGTTCTCACACAGTTGCTTTTAGCTGCGGGCATTACACTTCAAGCTCTTCTCTGTCTTTTTTGTCTCTCCTTCCCACAGAGACATAAGAAAAACACACCTTCTTACATATTCTTGTATTCATATATATTACATATTCTTACAAAGATCTAAAAAAATGATTCGGGTATGTCCAGCGGGCCAGATTGAAGAGTTTAACTGGCCGCATGTGGTCCCTGGGCCTTAATTTGCACAGGTCTGCTGTAGTCTGTTCATTGCAAGAAATAAGTAAGGCTGAGAAAAACTGTTGTCATTTTTTGGACTTTGTGGGTCTCTTTGAAGTTTTGTTTGGTTGTGGTCACTGGGTGTGTGTATCGACGGGAGCTGCAGCCCCAAGTCGGCCAAGGTGAGAAATATCTGGCCTCCTCTTGCGTCCGTGATGACTCCGTGAGCTGGGAGACCTGGAAGGAATTTCTCATGCCTTAGCGGGAAGTGTCGCTCTCTGAAGCCCTCGGCAGACACACTTTCTATGTTGTGTCAGCACGAGCCTCCGAAGGGCTGAGACCGACGTGGGGGGAAATCGGGAAACTTGGTGTTGATGTAACCATATCAACAAATACGTACGTAGTAAGTAGACCATCTGAGAGGCTTTTGCGGGTGGGGTGTGGGGGCGGGGGGGTCATCTATTCCGGCTTAGGTCTTGGCTCCATCAAGGCGAGAGGAAGCCGTGGAAGGAAATGAAGCGAGCGAGAATGGGCGAGCTGGCGAGGAGAGTTAGTTTACAGTGCAATCAGCATTAAGGAAATTGGTTTGCGCCCGCGCTGAGGGTCCGGGCCGAGTGATTGATGCTAAGCTAGGCTAGCGGGGAAGGAAGTGGAGGGGGAGGGGGTTTGGGAATTAGCGACAGCCAGAGCTGTCAACTACTTCCTGGTCAAGGCGCGGCGTGAAGTGGCCTCGTGGCAAAACTAGCGAGCGTGCACGTTTGAAACCCTGGGAGGTTTTTTTTTTTTTTCAGGATTTTCTACAAAAACTAACTTAGAGTTAGACAAACTGTAATGAGCCACAAGGGAAATGGTTCCACACAGTAGCTCAGGTACAAAGGATGGAAAGGGTAATGAACAGAAGGTCAACAAAAATGGATATATATATATATATATATATATATATATATATCCTTTATTATGAAGAGAAATTACCCCCTCTCTTGACTTCTTTGACCACTCCCTGGACTTCACCATGTTGCAAATACACCATTGACCATCTACAAGAAGCTGAGCGTCACAGTCTTTTTCAATCAGTTTAATTGTTGCTCGTTATGGTTCTAATCACATCTACAGGTGATTTCAACACCTGATTGAAAAGACCTTATTCAAATTCTGTTCTTAAGAGCTATGATCTTCAAGGGGTTGAATAATTTTGTCAATGAGATATTTAGAGAAATGACACTGTTTGGTATGTTACAAATATAATGTTGTAATTCAAGTTGCATTTGTCTATTTGACACATCTTTATTTGATATGACTATAAACAAACAACGGAATAAATGTCCAACTTACTAAAACACCAAAATTGTGTGGGGGTTGAATCATTTTGACCACAACAGTAAATATATATATATAATGTTTGTTCTGTTAGTTTTGGACTCCATTAGTTCCTGATTTTGTGAACCCTTGTTTGTTTTAGTTACCATGGTTACTTATTATTTCCACCTGTGTCTGATTAGCATTCACCCGCTCACCTGCTTCCCGAGCACTAATCAGAGGCATTATTTAAGCCTGCCTTTGGCGGTCAGTCGGCCTGACGTCATTGTTTGCTTCATGCAACCTGGCTACGAAAGTTTTGCTTGTCTCATAACCAATATTAAGTTGTAGCCTTGTCTTCGTGAGTATTACTTGTCTCAAGTCCATGCTAAGTGATAGTTCCAAGTGCGATCAGCACATAGTGCTTTTGGCTTGTTTTCCGTTTTTTTTGTACTCATTTGATTTTTTTTTTTTTTGCATTAAATCATATCCTACCTCACGCCTTTGTCCGGAGTCGTCCGTCTGCATTTTGGTTAGAACGAACCCCCGGCAGTAAGCTGCGACCCAAACCCTCACAACTATCATTACAAAAAAACTGATAAGAATTTGGGATAAATGTAACTGATGTCGCAAAGAAGCACGAATTTTGACAGAAATTTCGTAAAATGTTGTACGTTTCTTTCCTGGCAGATTTTAGTCGGACTCTGCACGTAAATTTTATAGTTTATAGAAGAGCTGAGCGACATATCGATATACTTGTTTGTCTCCGTGCGATATAGAAAATGACTATGTCGGGAAATTTAAGTATACGTTCTCACGCAATTGCTTTTAGCCTCTGAAAAACAGTGGGGGGTCCATCGTCTGGCGGTGGTTTGGCTTCAAGCGGTAGGATGTCGAACAGACAACAGTAATTTGTCAAGTGTGGGGCAAAAGCGTTACTAGCTGCTAATATGTAGCATCATTTGAAAAGTCACCTCCTTGAGAACGAAGAGTGCTTACTCTGCATGTCAACATCTCCATTCGGTGGCACAACATCAAAATGCAGAGGAAAACATTTCCACATCAACACCGTATGAAAAAAATAGTCAACAACAAAAGGAAATAACGTCCGCAGGAACCTACCACATACACTATTTGATTTCCTATTATGCAGCTCATTTTTATTTGACTCTTATTGAAATATCTTGTGTGACATCATGCACAAAAGTGCACTTTATTTGTTTTAAACCATTGTATTGGCGTTCTTTACAAAAAAGTGCACTTTAATTTAGTGTTGTTTATATGTCATCTTAGTGACATCATGCACAAAAGTGCACTCATAGCTTGTTTTAAAATATCTCTGACAATCTTGCACTTTCTGTTTTGGAAATGACATGAATGTTTGTGCCACTGCTTAATAACTGTTTAATAAATACAGTTTTGATCAATTGACTTAGTTGTGATTTCCCTCTCTGCATGAAAGTTTAAAATGAGCATATATTAATGCAGTATGAAGAAGAATGTTTTAATGTAGACACATAGAATCATCATACTGCTGTGATTATTTGCATCAAGTGGTAATTCAAGGCTAAGGCAAAATATCGAGATATATATAGTGTATCGCAATATTGCCAAAAATATCTAGATATTAAAAAAAGGCCATATCGCCTAGTCCTAGTGTTTAGTACGGGTTTTAGATCTGACCTATTTATCATGGTTCTTTTGAAAAAGTAAAAAAAGCCTATTACTGGCAGAAATGAGTAGGAAATCACACAAGAATACTGCAGTTATTAGTAAAAAAAAACTGATTTATTTTTCGGGTTCGGATGAAATACTTAGATTATATCTTGAAATTAATCTGGATGGTTCGCTTCGACTTCGGTCCGGATGACACAATGTCAAATATTTCCAAAAACAATTTGAAATGTGGACTCGTCAGACCACAGAATACTTTTCCACTTTGCATCAGTCCATCTTAGATGATCTCGGGCCCAGACAAGCCGGCGGCGTTTCTGGATGTTGTTGATAAATGGCTTTTGCTTTGCATAGTAGAGAATTAACTTGCACTTAAAGATGTAGCCACAAACCGTATTTAGTGACAGTGGTTTTCTGAAGTGTTCCTGAGCCCTTGTGGTGATATCCTTTAGAATTGATGTCGGTTTTTGATACAGTGCCGTCTGAGGGATCGAAGGTCACGGTCATTCAATCTTGGTTTCCGGCCATCTGGAGTGATTTCTCCAGATTTTCTGAACCTTTTGATGATATTATGGACCGTACATGTTGAAATCCCTAAATTTCTTGCAATTGCACTTTGAGAAACGTTGTTCTTAAACTGTTTGACTATTTGCTCATGCAGTTGTGGACAAAGGGGTGTACCTCGCCCCATCCTTTCTTGTGAAAGACTGAACATTTTTTGGGAAGCTGTTTTTATACCCACTCATGGCACCCACCTGTTCCCAATTAGCCTGCACACCTGTGGGATGTTCCAAATAAGTTTTTGATGTGCAATTCCTCAACTTTATCAGTATTTATTACCACCTTTCCCAACTTCTTCGTCACGTGTTGCTGGCATCAAATTCTAAAGTTAATGATTATTTGCAACAAAAAAAAAATGTTTATCAGTTTGAACATCAAATATGTTGTCTTTGTGGCATATTCAACTGAATATGGGTTGAAAATGATTTGCAAATCTTTGTATTTCGTTTATATTTACATCTAACCCAATTTCCCAACTCATATGGAAATGGGGTTTGTATTTGACAAGTAAGCTTTGCTGTTTTGGAGACTCGTTTGCAAACCATTATTTAAATATCATGTATAAGACAGAAAGGACCTACTGCAAATACAAGAGTCAAAGATCCTCAATGGGACAAAATGCAATTAATGTAAACAGGTTTATGCGCAGCAAACTTTATGTCTGGTTCGTCCCTGACAGTTTGGTTATGTTAGTTTTTTCCTCTGCATTTGTCTTTGTTTCCTCTGTGTGTGTGTAGTATTTCCTGTCAGTGCTCTTATTTTGTCTGTTTCCTGTGTTTCTCCCTGAGAGCTTTTCCCCCTCAGCTGCGGCTGATTGGCACCTGGCCACACCTGGTGTCAATGAGCCCGCTCCTATTTAGACCTGTCTTCCCATCCAGTCAGTGCTGGATTATTGTAGTTTTTTTGTCGCTCCTGTCCTGTCCTGTCGTGTCGTTGCAGCGTAGCTGTCATGATCCATGTCTTGGATCATGGCATATTCTGGTTTTGGTTCGGTTTATCACATTCTGTCTAGTATTTGTCTTCCTCAGTTTTTTGTGGCACTTCCTGGTTTTGTTTCCGTTGTCATAGTTACCCATTTAGTGTCACCTGTCTCTGCTTTGATCACGCGCACCTGCCCTTGATTATTTATCTGCCAATATATGCCCGCCTCTGTTTGACATTTAGTCCTGGACTCTTGCTTGCTACACGCAACAGCTGCCGCCGCTCTTCCAACATTGTGGTACATCTATTTTTGTATACTTGTTAGTTTATATGCTATTTTGTTTGTTTATGTCCCTAGCTTCCACGCTAGCGCCCTTTGTTCTTTCTAGCTCCCGAGCTAATTCTGTTGGTTTTTGGTTTGTGCCTTTGTGCAAGTGTGTTTGTTTTATTATATAAATAAATTCTTATCCCTACCCTCACGCTGTGTTCCATCTTCTGCTGCACCCGCGAGAGAACAATTCGTCACCACAATGCCACCGAGACGTCACAGTAGCGGTAAGCCATATGTCGGTAGTAGTTTGTAGCTTACTGTCTTTTGTCCCCTGCTTTTAATTTGTCTTTGTACTACACGTTACGACTCCTGTCTTCCTGTTCGCTACACGCTATATTCCATGCTAAGCTCCTTTTGTTTTTGCTAGCTTCCATGCTAAGCTCCTTTTGTTTTCTAGCTCTCAGCCCGAATTGGTATGTCAGACTCAGCCCTGTCATGGTTTAACTCTTATCTTACTGATAGGATGCAGTGCATCTCCCATAACAGTGTGACCTCGGACTATGTTAAGGTAACGTGTGGAGTTCCCCAGGGTTCGGTCCTTGGCCCTGTACTCTTCAGCATCTACATGCTGCCGCTAGGTGACATCATACGCAAATACAGTGTTAGCTTTCACTGTTATGCTGATGACACCCAACTCTACATGCCCCTAAAGCTGACCAACACGCCGGATTGTAGTCAGTTGGAGGCGTGTCTTAATGAAATTAAACAATGGATGTCCGCTAACTTTTTCCAACTTAATGCCAAAAAAACGGAAATGCTGATTATCGGTCCTGCTAGACACCGACCTCTATTTAATAATACAACTTTAACATTTGACAACCAAATAATAAAACAAGGTGACTCTGTAAAAAATCTGGGTATTATCTTCGACCCAACTCTCTCCTTTGAGTCACACATTAAAAGCGTTACTAAAACGGCCTTCTTTCATCTCCGTAATATCGCTAAAATTCGCTCCATTTTGTCCACTAAAGACGCCGAGATCATTATCCATGCGTTTGTTACGTCTCGTCTCGATTACTGTAACGTATTATTTTCGGGTCTCCCCATGTCTAGCATTAAAAGATTACAGTTGGTACAAAATGCGGCTGCTAGACTTTTGACAAGAACAAGAAAGTTTGATCACATTACGCCTGTACTGGCTCACCTGCACTGGCTTCCTGTGCACTTAAGATGTGACTTTAAGGTTTTACTACTTACATATAAAATACTACACGGTCTAGCTCCATCCTATCTTGCCGATTGTATTGTACCGTATGTCCCGGCAAGAAATCTGCGTTCAAAAGACTCCGGCTTATTAGTGATTCCTAGAGCCCAAAAAAAGTCTGCGGGCTATAGAGCGTTTTCCGTTCGGGCTCCAGTACTCTGGAATGCCCTCCCGGTAACAGTTCGAGATGCTACCTCAGTAAAAGCATTTAAGTCTCACCTTAAAACTCATCTGTATACTCTAGCCTTTAAATATACCTCCTTTTTAGACCAGTTGATCTGCCGCTTCTTTTCTTTCTCCTATGTCCCCCCCTCCCTTGTGGAGGGGGTCCGGTCCGATGACCATGGATGAAGTACTGGCTGTCCAGAGTCGAGACCCAGGATGAACCGCTCGTCGGGACCCAGGATGGACCGCTCGCCTGTATCGGTTGGGGACATCTCTATGCTGCTGATCCGCCTCCGCTTGAGATGGTTT
The DNA here is from genome assembly GCF_033978795.1 of Nerophis ophidion. Taxonomy (NCBI): domain Eukaryota; kingdom Metazoa; phylum Chordata; class Actinopteri; order Syngnathiformes; family Syngnathidae; genus Nerophis; species Nerophis ophidion. The sequence goes on along the minus strand of NC_084627.1, from coordinate 12,966,121 downwards.
CCTATGGACGGGACTCTCGCTGCTGTCTTGGATCCGCTTGAACTGAACTCTCGCGGCTGTGTTGGAGCCACTATGGATTGAACTTTCACAGTATCATGTTAGACCCGCTCGACATCCATTGCTTTCGGTCCCCTAGAGAGGGGGGGGGGGGGGGGGGGGGGGGGGTTGCCCAAATCTGAGGTCCTCTCCAAGGTTTCTCATAGTCAGCATTGTCACTGGCGTCCCACTGGATGTGAATTCTCCCTGCCCACTGGGTTTGAGTTTTCCTTGCCTTTTTGTGGGTTCTTCCGAGGATGTTGTAGTCGTAATGATTTGTGCAGTCCTTTGAGACATTTGTGATTTGGGGCTATATAAATAAACATTGATTGATTGATCATGCTAGCTCTTTTAGTTTATTATCCGCCTTGTGTGCCCTTTTTATTGTACCCCTTTTGTTTGTTCTTGCTTAGTGTTTTAGTGTTAAATTAAATCATGTTTTCTCATTCAATGCCTGCCTCCTTCTCTGCATCTTGGGGTTCATCACAAACCAACTCTGACACTTTATTTTTTCAGAGTTTCTTGAGACTCCGGGCAAGTCCGCTAAGTTGCTCTGTGGGACTTTTGGTAGGAGTCCTGACAGAAAGTAATGCAATTGTAGGGGGTGACTTAGTGGGGAAAAAAGGACCTCGTGGCCGAGACGCCTGTTTTCACGAGAATCCAGTAGCATTCCTCCAAATAAAAGACGCAGTGTAATTAGTGGGAAATATCAAAATGCACAAGAGATGCATGCGCTTGCAGCTGTTCAATGAAAAGTGAAAGAGCTACTGTTCTCACGCCAGCGCTCAAAGCCATCCATCCCAGGGCTTGCACCAACATCATTTCCACTTGCTAATGACTACACTAAAATCCCCGCCACACATAGTCAACTTATCTAGATGCTCTATATGACAGGAGTACTCTGCTGTTTTTTAGCATTTTACTGATCCTCTGTTAGAGAAGCACTTTTTTTTAAAGACCTGCTGCAAAATCACTCGTCAAGATCCTCCGAATAAGAGGAGCTTGTTGCTGCTTTTAAGGATTTTCTACCAATTACTCGAGATCCTTTATGTGGAAAAAGCCCTCTGCTGTTTTTAAGGACTTACTGCAAAAAGAGTAGTCAAAGCACCTCTATATGACCACGTGAACTCTGCTGTTTTAAAGGACTTACTGCAAAAACAGTAGTCAAAGATCATCTATATGAGAGAAGCATTCCGCTGTTTTTAAGGACCTACTCCAAAAACAGTACTCAAAGATGGTCTGAATGACCAAGTGTGCTCTGCAGTTTTTAAGGACCTACTGCAAACACAGTAGTCAAAGATCCACTGAATCACAGAAGTACTCTGCTGTTTTTAGGGACCTAGTGTAAAAACAGTAGTCAAAGATCCTCTATACAACCAAAGTGAACTCTGCTGTTTTAAAGTACCTAATGCAAAAACAGTAGTCAAAGATTCCGTATGTGACCAAGCGAACTCTGCTGTTTTTAAAGACCTACTGCAAAAACAGTAAATAAAGATCATCTATATGACAGAAGCACTCTGCTGTTTTTAAGGACCTACAGTAAAAACAGTAGTCAAAGATCCTCTATATGACAGAAGCGCTCTGCAGTTTTTAAGGACCTACTACCAAAACAGTACTCAAAGATTGTCTAAATGACCAAGTGTGCTCTGCTGTTTTTAAGGACCTACTGCAAACACAGTGGTCAAAGATCCTCTGAATGACAGAAGTATTCTGCTGTTTTAAGGGACCTACTGTAAAAAAAGTAGTCAAAGATCCTTTTTATGACTAAAGTGAACTCTGCTGTTTTTAAGGACCTAATGCAAAAACAGTAGTCAAAGATTCTGTATATGACCAAGTGAACTCTGCTGTTTTTAAAGACCTACTGCAAAACAGTAAATAAGGATCATCTATATGACAGAAGCACTCTGCTGTTTTTAAGGACCTACAGTAAAAACAGTAAACAAAGACCCTCTATATGACAGAGGCGCTCTGCAGTTTTTAAGGACCTTCTCCAAAAACAGTACTCAAAGATGGTCTGAATGACCAAGTGTACTCAGCTGTTTTTAAGGACCTACTGCAAACACAGTAGCCAAAGGTCCTCTGAATCACAGAAGTATTCTGCTGTTTTAAGGGACCTACTGTAAAAAAAAAAAAAGTAGTCAAAGATCTTCTATATATCTGAAGTGAACTCTGCTGTTTTTAAGGACCGACTGCAGAAACAGTAGTCATAGATTCTGTATATGACTAAGTGAACTCTGCTCTTTTTAGAGACCTACTGCAAAAACAGTAAATAAAGATCATCTATATGACAGAAGCACGCTGATCTTTTTAAGGACGTACGGTAAAAACAGTGGTAAAAGATCCTCTATATGACAGAAGTGTTTTGCTGTTTTTAAGGACCTACTGTAAAAACAGTAGTCTAATATTGTCTGTATGACCAAGTGTGCTCTGCTGTTTTTAGGGATCTACTAAAGAAATGGTAGTCAAAGATCTGACCTAGTTAACTATGCTGTTTTTAAGGACTTACTGCAAAAACAATAGTCAAATATCCTTATATGACCAATTGAACTCTGCTGTTGTTAAGGACCTACTGCAAACACGGTAGTCAAAGATCCGCTGTACGACAGAAGCACTCTGCTGTTTTTAGGGACCTACTGTAAAAACAGTAGTCGAATATTGTCTAAATGACCAAGTGAACTCTGCTGTTTTTAAGGACCTACTGCAAAAACAGTAGTCAAATATTGTCTATATGACCAAGTTAGTCCTGCTGTTTTTAGGGGCCTACGGCAAAAACAGTAGTCAAATATCCTCTACATGACCAAGTGAACTTTGCAGTTTTTAAGAACCTACTGTAAAAACAGTAGTCAAATATTGCTTATATGACCAAGTTAGTCCTGCTGTTTTTAGGGACCTACTGCAAAAACAGTAGTCAAATATCCTCTACATGACCAAGTGAACTCTGTTGTTTTTAGGAACCTACTGTAATAACAGTAGTCAAATATTGCCTATACGACCAAGTGAACTCTGCCGTTTTTAAGGACCTACTGCAAAAACAGTAGTCAAATATTGTCTAGATGACCAAGTTAGTCCTGCTGTTTTTAGGGACCTAAGGCAAAAACAGTAGTCAAATATCATCTACATGACCAAGTGAACTCTGCAGTTTTTAAGAACCTACTTCAAAAACAGTAGTAAAATACCTTCTATATGACAGAAGCCCTATACTGTTAAGGACCTGCTGCAAAAACAGTCATCCAAAATTGTCTATGTGATCAAGTGTGCTCTGCTGTTTTTAAGGAGATACTGCAAAAACGGTAGTCAAAAATCCTCTATATGACCAAGTGTGTTCTGCTGTTTTTAAGGAGATACTGCAAAAACGGTAGTCAAAAATCCTCTATATGACCAAGTGTGCTCTGCTGTTTTTAAGGACCTACTGCAACAACATTCGTCAAAGATCCTCTACATGACCAAATGCATTCCGGTGTTTTTAAAGACCCACTGCAAAAACAGTAGTCAAAGATCCTCTATATGACCAAAAGTGCTCTGCTGTTTTTAAGGACCTAGGCAACAAAAACAAAACAAAGATCATCTATTTCACCAGCGAGCTTTGCTGTTTTGGAAACTGTAATGCAAACCATTACTCAAAGATCATGTATAAGACAGAGCCACTTCAACGTTTCGGGAATAGATTGCTTTCATATAAACCTACAAGCAGGTTTCCTGTCACTCAGGGGCCAGATTTGGCCCTCAGGCGGTGCCATATGACCTACACCTAAATCCACCTCCTCCCCCCCTCCCCCCGCGGTGCAGACTTCAGGGCAGCGAGTCAAAAGTGGTCCGGCCGACGATGGCAGCGTAATTAAGCAAAAGATGGCAGCGGGGAGGAAGAGGAGTGAGAGTGGCGTGGACGCCCTTGATACTCGGGTGTTGGCGTTGGCAGCGTTTTGCCCGGCGGCTTGGTCATCGCTGACTCAGCGTCACAAGGAGGAAGAGGAGGATGCACGGATGGCGTGATGAAGGGAAGGCTCGGTTCGCCTGGGAGGTCAAAAGGAGGGTTTACTTTTTCCATGCCCAACACTCCATAGAGCAGTGGTTCTTAACCTTGTTGGAGGTACCGAACCCCACCAGTTCCAAATGCGCATTCACCGAAACCTTCTTCAGTGAAAAATATTATTATATATACATATATATATATATTAAGTCATATGTTTTTTTTTACTGGTGCACAAAATGAACAAAACCAACACAGTGCATGAATTCACAACAAATTACTTTCAGGTTCAAACACCAAACTATCTGTTACACAAGACAAGAAGAAGGAATCAAGCAGAGTTGAATTTTACTCATGAGGAGAGACGCAGTGGGCTGTACACTCAGTTACACTTTCACCTTACGCTCTAAGGTGCAGTCCCACGTGCTCCTCTATTTATTCGGGAGGTCCCTAGTTAACATCACTGAGGCTGCTTCTGAAGGGGAGGGGTAATGCAAGTGATTATTCAGAATGACACTGGTGATTTCGCCCTGTCTCTGTTATGTCCGAGGTTGAGGTACTTGATGTCCGTCCTTGGCTGTCAACAGGCAGAGTCTGGAAACAAACTGCTGACACGAGACAACTCGCAAAGCAAGATTACAAGTTGTGTGCCTTTGCACGGATGGAAAAGTACAACTTCAGCACAATAGATAAAAACTATAGCAACGGCCTTGAAGCATGAGAGTTGTGTGATAACTTATACGTAATTATTCTAACATTTACACACCTGCAAATCAGACGGAAAATTAAAGGGAACTCTGTTTGGGGGTATCCATAACACGGTGATAGGGAGAAGTTTTTATTTACACAATGAGTCGGGTGTGTCTTGACCTTCGCCGAACCCCTAGGGTTCGATCGAACCCAGGTTAAGAACCACTGCCATAGAGTGATGATAACAAGGATATAAATAAGGCTATCAGGGGAGATGTACAACAAATTAATTGTAATATTAGTTAGCATGCTAATGTTAGCATTTTGCTACTTAACACATGCTTACTGTTAGCATGTTAGCTTTTTTTAGCTATTTTTTTGAAGGTATACATCTCTGTCTGTCATATATATTGCTACCTGACACATTTTAACTGTTAGCATACTAACAGTACCATGTTAAGTTTTTTAGCCAGTAGTCAAAGATCCTCCAAAAGACAGAAGTGCTCTGTTGTTTTTAAGGACCTACTGCAAAAAAACAATAAACAAAGATCATCTATTTGACCAGTAAGCTTTGCTGTTTTGGAGACTCTAATGCAAAACTATTACTCAAAGATCATGTATTAGACAGAAAGGACCTACTGCAAAAACAAGAGTCAATGATCCCCAATCTGACCAAATGCACTCTGCTGTTTTTAAGGACCTTCTTCTTCAAAAAAAAAAAGTAGTCAAAGATCCTCTATATGACCAAGTACACTGTTTTTTTATTAAGGGCATAATGCAAAAGCAATAGTCAAAGATCCTCTATATGACCAAATGCACTCCGGTGTTTTAAGGACATACTGCAAAAACAGTCGTCAAAGATCCTCGATATGACAAAAGCGCTCTGCTGTTTTTAAGGACCTACTCCAAAAGAAGTAGTCAAAGATCCTCTATAGGACCAAGTGTGCTCTGTTGTTTTTAAAGACCTACTATGAAAACAATAGTCAATGACAGAAGCGCCTCTGCTGTTTTTACAGACCTACTGCACAAACAGTATCAATCAATCAATCAATCAATGTTTATTTATATAGCCCCAAATCACAAATGTCTCAAAGGACTGCACAAATCATTACGACTACAACATCCTCGGAAGAACCCACAAAAGGGCAAGGAAAACTCACACCCAGTGGGCAGGGAGAATTCACATCCAGTGGGACGCCAGTGACAATGCTGACTATGAGAAACCTTGGAGAGGACCTCAGATGTGGGCAACCCCCCCCCCCCTCTAGGGGACCGAAAGCAATGGATGTCGAGCGGGTCTAACATGATACTGTGAAAGTTCAATCCATAGTGGCTCCAACACAGCCGCAAGAGTTCAGTTCAAGCGGATCCAAGACAGCAGCGAGAGTCCCGTCCACAGGAAACCATCTCAAGCGGATCAGCAGCGTAGAGATGTCCCCAACCGATACAGGCGAGCGGTGCATCCTGGGTCCCGACGAGCGGTCCATCCTGGGTCTCGACTCTGGACAGCCAGTACTTCATCCATGGTCATCGGACCGGACCCCCTCCACAAGGGAGGGGGGGACATAAGAGAAAGAAAAGAAGCGGCAGATCAACTGGTCTAAAAAGGAGGTCTATTTAAAGGCTAGAGTATACAGATGAGTTTTAAGGTGAGACTTAAATGCTTCTACTGAGGTAGCATCTCGAACTGTAGTCAAAGATCCTCTATATGACCAAGTGTGCTCTGCTGTTTTTAAGGACCTACTGCTCAAACAGTAGTCAAAGATACTCTATATGACCAAATGCCTTTTTAAGGACCTACTGCACAAACAGTAGTCAAAGATCCTCTAAATGACCAATTGCACTCTGCTGTTTTTAAGGACCTACTGCAAAACTAGTCCTCAAAGATCCTCTATTCGACAAAAGCATTCTGCTGTTTTTGAGGACCTACCGCACAAACAGTAGCCAAAGATCCTCTGTATGACCAAATGCACTCTGCTCTTTTTAAGGACCTACTGCAAAAACAATAGTCAAAGATTGTCTAAATGCCCAAGTGTGCTCTGCTGTTTTAAGGATCTACTGCAAAAATAATTGTCAAAAGGTCCTCTATACGACCAACTATTCTCTGCGGTTTTTAAGGACCTAGTTCAAAAACAGTCGTCAAAGATCCTCTATATGACGGAAGCATTCTGCTTTTTTAAGGACCTACTGTAAAAACAGTAGTCAAATATCCTTTATATGATAAATGCACTCTGCTATTTTTAAGCCCCTACTACACAAACAGTAGTCAAAGATCCTCTAGATGACCAAATGCACTACTGTTTTTAAGGACCTACTGCAAAAAAAGTAGTCAAAGATCCTCTATGTGACAGAAGCATTCTGCTGTTTTTAAGGACCTACTGCACAAACAGTAATCAAAGATCCTCTGTATGACCAAATGCACTCTGCTCTTTTTAAGAATCTACTGCAAAAACAATAGTCAAAGATTGTCTAAATGCCCAAGTATGCTCTGCTGTTTTTAAGGATCTTCTGGAAAAAGAATTGTCAAAGATCCTCTATACGACCAAGTATTCTCTGCGGTTTTAAGGACCTAGTTCAAAAACAGTAGTCAAAGATCCTCTGTATGACAGAGGCATTCTGCTTTTTTTAAGGACCTACTGTAAAAACAGTAGTCAAAGATCCTTTATATGATAAATGCACTCTGCTATTTTTAAGGCCCTACTGCACAAACAGTAGTCAAAGATCCTCTATATGACCAAGTATGCTCTGCTGTTTTTAAGGATCTTCTGCAAAAAGAATTGTCAAAGATCCTCTATACGACCAAGTATTCTCTGCGTTTTTTAAGGACCTAGTTCAAAAACAGTAGTCAAAGATCCTCTGTATGACAGAAGCATTCTGCTTTTTTTAAGGACCTACTGTAAAAACAGTAGTCAAAGATCCTTTATATGATAAATGCACTCTGCTATTTTTAAGGCCCTGCTGCACAAACAGTAGTCAAAGATCCTCTATATGACCAAGTGTGCTCTGCTGTTTTTAAGGACCTACTGCTCAAACAGTAGTCAAAGATCCTCTATATGACCAAATGCCTTTTTAAGGACCTACTGCACAAACAGTAGTCAAAGATCCTCTAAATGACCAATTGCACTCTGCTGTTTTTAAGGACCTACTGCAAAAACAGTCCTCAAAGATCCTCTATTCGACAAAAGCATTCTGCTGTTTTTGAGGACCTACCGCACAAACAGTAGCCAAAGATCCTCTGTATGACCAAATGCACTCTGCTCTTTTTAAGGACCTACTGCAAAAACAATAGTCAAAGATTGTCCAAATGCCCAAGTGTGCTCTGCTGTTTTAAGGATCTACTGCAAAAATAATTGTCAAAAGGTCCTCTATACGACCAACTATTCTCTGCGGTTTTTAAGGACCTAGTTCAAAAACAGTCGTCAAAGATCCTCTATATGACAGAAGCATTCTGCTTTTTTAAGGACCTACTGTAAAAACAGTAGTCAAATATCCTTTATATGATAAATGCACTCTGCTATTTTTAAGCCCCTACTACACAAACAGTAGTCAAAGATCCTCTAGATGACCAAATGCACTACTGTTTTTAAGGACCTACTGCAAAAACAGTAGTCAAAGATCCTCTATGTGACAGAAGCATTCTGCTGTTTTTAAGGACCTACTGCACAAACAGTAGTCAAAGATCCTCTGTATGACCAAATGCACTCTGCTCTTTTTAAGAATCTACTGCAAAAACAATAGTCAAAGATTGTCTAAATGCCCAAGTATACTCTGCTGTTTTTAAGGATCTTTTGGAAAAAGAATTGTCAAAGATCCTCTATACGACCAAGTATTCTCTGCGGTTTTTAAGGACCTAGTTCAAAAACAGTAGTCAAAGATCCTCTGTATGACAGAAGCATTCTGCTTTTTTTAAGGACCTACTGTAAAAACAGTAGTCAAAGATCCATTATATGACAAATGCACTCTGCTATTTTTAAGGCCCTACTGCACAAACAGTAGTCAAAGATCCTCTATATGACCAAGTGTTCTCTGCTGTTTTTAAGGACCTACTGAAAAAACAATAAGCAAAGATCATCTATTTGACCAGCGAGCTTTGCTGTTTCGGCGACTCTACTGCAAACCATAACTCAAAGATCATGTATAAGACAAAACCACTTCAATATTTTCCCCTAAATATGTCTAAAGTCACGCGTATTATCGCCAAAATTTGGGTCAATTTCAAAACCTTTTCTGGCGAAGTATCAAAGAAGGAAAGATTTTGCCGAAACCCGATGTTGCGCAAGCAGGCAGGATCCGGTTCGAGCCCCATCTCCTCCCCTCCCGTCCCTTTTTCTCTCTCCTCCCTCCCAGTGGCTCAGTGTGGTGATTTATCTGATGGAAGGAATTCTGCACAGGGCTCGCCATGCTACCCTTACACTGTAACCGTCCCCCCCCTACCCCTCTACCCCGCCGCCCGCCCCCCGCCAGATGTTCCGCTCTCCAAACACGCTAATGTTCATCCCCCGGAATCCCAGTGCAAACATATCAAGTGGTCGCTACATGTTTACGCTGGCCGCCGGCCGACACGGTGCGGCGACACAAGCCCTGGAGGGGCAGCGCGGCGGTGTCGGACATACGCCATGGAGGGGGAGTGGCGTTGATGGAGGCCTTCATCCGTCCGTCCATAAACATCAATTCTACCACATTCGCACTCGCGGAAAGTATTCCGGAGTCAAACCCCCGGCGCGACTTTAGCAGGAGATAAAGCAGCAGCAGCCGGCGATGCTGCCCTCCCGCTGACCCCCGCCCCGCATGACACCATGAGCCCCAAATGGCAGACATGACCGAGGATCAAGTGCTTCAAAGCCAGATAACCCCGCCCCCCAGCAGGCCCTCCTCCGGTGATAAAGTGAAGAAACCATGTAGCTACCATGACACCTGGACACCCTCCTTGCATGTTTATGCCATCAGTAGCGCGTCTCGCTTGCAAACCTGCGTTAGCTCAAGGAGCTAATTGTGCTTTGGTGCACAACATGGCGTTAGCATTGTTGCTAATGCTACATAAAACCAATAATAATGGCTTTTTAGCCGATATCCGATATGGTCCAACTTTCAATTACCAATTCCGATATCAACCGATACCGATACATACAGTCGTCGAATGAACACATTAATATTGTCAAGACTTGGACTATGGGATAGTTGAATTTTCCAACGCAGAGCCAGACGTGAATGTGAGTACATTTTTATTTATATACTAAAAAAGGAAGCAAAAACAAAAGGCGCACACGAGGGCGGAGAACAAACTTGACTTGACAACAAAAACTAGCACTATGGCATGAGTATAGAAACAAATAAACAAAACTCAACAACTGTGACATAACAATAATCCAAAATTTACGTGGCATGAGCGGGAGGGAAACTAGGCATGGCATGGAGGCAGTTGAGGAATATGAGGAATAAGTTGCCAGACTGAACACTTGGCAACTACCGGTTTAAATAGCAATGATAATTACAAGCAGGTGTGGAAACTGAGGACAGGGGCATGACATGAGGGCAAGGTGAAAATCAATGAGTTGCTATGGAAACAAAGAAAACAAGGAAGTGCAGAAGCAAGAACTGAATGTCCAAAAAATAAAACCAAACATGACAAAAACAAAACCTGATCCCATGGGCGTGACAAATATGCCTAATTTTCATTATGATGCCCCGCTGGACGCATTAAACAATGTAACAATCCATCCATCCATCCATTTTCTACCGCTTATTCCCTTTCGGGGTCGCGGGGGGCGCTGGCGCCTATCTCAGCTACAACCGGGCGGAAGGCAGGGTACACCCTGGACAAGTCGCCACCTCATCGCAGGGCCAGGTTTTCCAAAATAAATCAACTCAAGTTATGGAAAAAAATGCCAACAAGGCACTGCCATATTTATTTTTGAAGTCACAAAGTGCATTATTTTTATTTTAACATGCCTCAAAACAGCAGTTTGGAATTTGGGACATGCCATCCCTGAGAGAGCATGAGGAGGTTGAGGTGGGCGGGGTTTAGGGTAGAGGGTAGCGGGCGGGTGTATATTGTAGCGTCCTGGAAGAGTTAGTGCTGCAAAGGGTTCTGGGTATTTGATCTGTTGTGTTGATGTTGTGTTACGGTGCTGATGTTCCACCGAAATGTGTTTGTCATTCTTGTTTGGTGTGGGTTCACAGTGTGGCGCATATTTGTAACAGTGTTAAAGTTGTTTATGACCGATTACAATATCATCCGATACCGATGAGTACAGTCGTGGAATTAACACATTATTATGCCTAATTTTGTTTTGATGCTCCGCTGGATGCATTAAACAATGTAACAAGGTTTTCCAAAATAAATCAACTCAAGTTATGGAAAAAAATGCCAACAAGGCACTGCCATATTTATTTTTGAAGTCACAAAGTGCATAATTTTTATTTTAACATGCCTCAAAACAGCAGTTTGGCATTTGGGACATGCCATCCCTGAGAGAGCATGAGGAGGTTGAGGTGGGCGGGGTTTAGGGTAGAGGGTAGCGGGCGGGTGTATATTGTAGCGTCCTGGAAGAGTTAGTGCTGCAAAGGGTTCTGGGTATTTGATCTGTTGTGTTGATGTTGTGTTACGGTGCTGATGTTCCACCGAAATGTGTTTGTCATTCTTGTTTGGTGTGGGTTCACAGTGTGGCGCATATTTGTAACAGTGTTAAAGTTGTTTATGACCGATTACAATATCATCCGATACCGATGAGTACAGTCGTGGAATTAACACATTATTATGCCTAATTTTGTTTTGATGCTCCGCTGGATGCATTAAACAATGTAACAAGGTTTTCCAAATTAAATCAACTCAATTTATGGAAAAAAAAAATGCCATATTTATTATTGAAGTCACAAAGAGCATATTTTTTTTAACATGCCTCACAACTGTTATGATTCATTGCCCGGATCATATTTTGATTTAGATTTTGAGTCTTTTTGTGTTATCTGTTAGTTTTGGACTCCTTTGGCTCTTGTTTGCGCACCTCTCAGTTTGGTTTCAACGGTTACTCATTATTTTCACCTGCCGTCTGTTCCGAACGTGCACCTGTCTTGTGATTGCTGTCTTTATTTAAGCCTGCCTTCTCCGTTCATTCAATCATGCTTCCTAATTTGCCATACGCAACAAGTGACGACATTTGTTCTCGGTTCTGTTTATCCTAGCTTCCATGCTAAGCCACTTTTTGTGTTTTCTAGCTCCCATGCTAGCTCTTTTGGTTTTGTCTAAGTCTGTTTTATTCTTAAATAAATCATTTCCTACCTGCACGCTGTGTCCAAAGCCCGTCTGCATCCTTGGGAGAACAAAACCTTTATCTCCATGCGACCAACGCGTCACAAAATCAGCAGCTTGGAATTTGGTACATGCTCTCCCTGAGAGAGCATGTGAAGGTTGAGGTGGGCGGAGTTGGGGGCGGGGTTTAGAGTAGATTGGTAGTGGGCAGGTGTATATTGTAGCGTCCTGGAAGAGTTAGTGCTGCAAGTATTTGTTCTGTTGTGTTAATGTGTTACTGTGCAGATGTTCTACCGAAATGTGTGTGTCATTCTTGTTTGGTGTGGGTTCACAGTGTGGCGCATATTTGTAACAGTGTTAAAGTTGTTTATGACCGATACCGATATATACAGTTGTGGAATTAACACATCATTATGCCTAATTTTGTTGTGATGCCCCGCTGGATGCATTAAACAATGTAACACGGTTTTCCAAAATAAATCAACTCAAGTTATGGGGAAAAAAATGCCAACATTGCACTGCCATATTTATTATTGAAGTCACAAAGTGCATTTTTTTTTTTTAACATGCCTCAAAACAGCAATTTGGAATTTGGGACATGCTATCTCTGAGAGAGCAAGAGGAGGTTGAGCTGGACAAGGTTGGGGGGGGGGGCGTGGTTTAGAGCAGAGGGTAGCAGGGGGGTGTATATTGTAGCGTCCCGGAAGAGTTAGTGCTGCAAGGGTTTCTGGGAATTTGTTCTGTTGTGTTGATGTTGTGTTACGGTGTGGATGTTCTCCCAAAATGTGTTTGTCATTCTTCTTTGGTGTGGGTTCACAGTGTGGCGCATATTTGTAACAGTGTTAAAGTTGTTTATGGCCGATTCCGATACCAAACGATACCGGTATATACAGTCGTGGAATTAACATATTATTATGGCAAATTTTTGTTGTGATGCCCTGCTGGATGCATTAAATAATGTAGCAAGGTTTTCCAAAACAAATCACGTTATGGAAAAAAAAAATGCCAACATGGCACTGCCATATTTATTATTGAAGTCACAAAGTGCATTTTTTTTTAACATGCCTCAAAACACCAGTTTGGAATTAGGGACATGCTCTCCCTGAGAGAGCATGAGGAGGTTGAGGTGGGCGGGGTTGGGGGGGCGGGGTATTGTAGCGGTGGTTGTATATTGTAGCGTCCCAGAAGAATTAGTGCTACAAGAGGTTCTGGCTATTTGTTCTGTTGTGTTGATGTTGTGTTACGGTGTAGATGTTCTCCCGAAATGTGTTTGTCATTCTTGTTTGGTGTGGGTTCACAGTGTGGCGCATATTTGTAACAGCGTTAAAGTTGTTTATACGGCCACCCTCAGTGTGACCTGTATGGCTGTTGACCAAGTATGCCTTGCATTCACTTGTGTGTGTCAAAAACCGTAAATATTATGTGATTGAGCCAGCACGTACAGGCACCGCCTTTAAGCTCTATTGGCGCTCTGTTCTTCTCCCTACGTCCGTGTACACAGTGGCGTCTTAAATAGTAATACATTTTACTTCTTGAAACCGATACCGATAATTTCCGATGTTACATTTGAAAGCATTTATTGGCCGATAATATCGGCAGACTCATATTATCGGACATCCCTAATTTCTGTCTTTTATAACATGAAATAAACCAGTGTTTTTTCAACCAGAGATACTGTCTGGTGTGTGTGCCGTGGGAGATGATGTCATTTCACCTAATTGGGTTAAAAGTATTGTTGGCAAAGCAGTAATTATAATCCGCAAATAATGTGCCGTTTATTGAGTGCTTGTGCTGTCTAGAGCGCGGCAGAGTACCCGTGTAATACTCTTCCATATTGGTAGGTGGTAGCTAATTGCTTTGTGGATGTCGGAAACATAGATAGATAGATAGATAGATAGATAGATAGATAGATAGATAGATAGATAGATAGATAGATAGATAGATAGATAGTACTTTGTTGATTCCTTCAGGACAGTTCCTACAGGAAAATTTAAAATTACAATATGCAGGCGACAGCGGGAGGCAGTGTGCAGGTAAAAAGGTGTCTAATGCTTAAACCAAAAATAAACAAAAGGCAAATGCCGCTAGGAAAAGGCATTGAAGCTTAGGGGCGGCTATGCAAAACGAAACTAAAACTGAACTGGCTGCAAAGTAAACAAAAACAGAATTCTGGACGACAGCAAAAACTTACAGCGAGTGGAAGCAGCAGACGGCGTCCACAAAGTGCGTCCGTACATGACATGACAATCAACAACAACATAGGAAACTCTACACACAGAAAAACATTAAAACAAACTGAAAATAAATCAAGCGCTATAGTACAGCATGGTTGGTTATGGTTCGAATTCATATCCAACAATTGCGAGAACGACTTTTTTACTGTCAATATCGGCTGCTGAATTTTTATTTTTTTATGTTTTCTGCTAGTGGTGTGTCTCGGGATTTTCCCAATGAAAAAAATGTGCCTTGGCTGAAAAAAGGTTGAAAAACACTGAAATAAGCAATCACTCAGTCAATCAAAGTTTATTTATATAGCCCTAAATCACAAGTGTCTCAAAGGGCTGCACAAGCCACAGCGACATTCCTCGGCTTAGATCCCACATCAGGGCAAGGAAAAAACTCAGTGTTGGTTACTTTTGCACTGAACGTTAAACCATAACATTAGCGTTGATGCAAACGTGTGGCGTCCTGGGTGGTCCCGCCCATGTTTGAGATCACTATAGGGGGGGGACCTAATAAGTTTACTTCTTCCCACTCCCTTTTGGGCCAATCTTGACATCTACAAAAGATTAGTCACATGTAATGTTTTCAATGTAGGTGTAAAAATAATGTATATGTATATTTCTTTTGTATTTTATGTCATTCTTTTGTTTTGTTTGCATGGCTCAAAATAAACCATTCATTCATTCATTCATTCATATTAGTTTTACAGTAGGATTGTACGGTATACCGGTGCTGGTATAGTATCACGGTACTAATGAATCAAAAACGGTACTATACTCTGTTTGAAAAGTCCCGGTTCCTCGTGTTTTTTGGGGGTGTTTTTCGGCGCCTCGTCACATCGTAGCATTGCAGAGGAGCATGTTCGGCAGTGCAAAATCACAGAGTACTTACAGAACAAGCAGACACGGTGTGTAGAGAGAAAAGGGAGAACGGACGCATTCTGGCCTAAAGACTAAAGATAAAGGTGAAGCTACACTACTTTGCCAAAAGTATTTGGCCACCTGCCTTGACTCACATAGACCTACTCAGTGGTCTAGTGGTTAGTGTGTCCGCCCTGAGATCGGTAGGTTGTGAGTTCAAACCCCGGCTGAGTCATACCTAAGACTATAAAAATGGGACCCATTAACTTCCTGCATCAAGGGTTAGAATTGGGGATTAAATCACCAAAAATGATTTCCGGGCGTGGCCACTGTTGTTGCCCACTGCTCCCCTCACCTCCTGGGGGGTGAACAAAGGGATGCGTGAAATGCAGAGGACAAATTTCACCACACCTCTTGTGTGTGTGACAAACTTTAAGTTAATATGAACTTAAAGTACCATTCCATTCCTAACCCATAGGGTTTAATATGATGTCGGTCCACCTTTTGCAGCTATTACAGCTTTAACTCTTCTGGGAAGGCTGTCCACAAGGTTGCGGAGTTTATTTATAGGAATTTTCGACCATTTTTCCAAAAGCGCATAGGCGAGGTCAAACACTGATGTTGGTCGAGAAGGCCTGGCTCTCAGTCTCCGTTCTAATTCATCCCAAAGGTGTTCTGTCGGGTTCAGGTCAGGACTCTGTGCAGGCCAGTCAAGTTAATCCACACAAGACTCTGTTATCCATGTCTTTGTGGACCTTGCTTTGTGCACTGGTGCACAGTCATGTTGGAAGAGGAAGAGACCCGCTCCAAACTGTACCCACAAGGTTGGGAGCATGGAATTGTCCAAAATGTTTTGGTTTCCTGGAGCATTCAAAGTTCCTTTCACTGGAACTAATGGGCCTAGCCCAACTCTTGAAAAACAACCCACACCATAATTCCTCCTCCACCAAATTTCACATTCAGCACAATACAGTCCGAAATGTAGCGTTCTCCTGGCAACCTCCGAACCCAGAATATTTAGGAGCGAGGAAATTTCACAACTGAATGTGTTGCACAGGTGGTGTCAGAGTTAGTTGTTGGCGAACCCCAAGATGCAGAGAAGGAGGCAGGCATTGAGTAAGGAAACCTGATTTAATCAAAATAATAGAATAAGACACAAACAAAAGGGTTCTAACAAAGGACGCGCACGAGGCAGATAAACTAAAAGAGCTAGCATGGGAGCTAGAAGATAACGAGCCTAGCGTGGAAGCTAGCAGGTAGCGAGCAGGAAACAGAAGTCATTACTTGTAGAATGAAAACAAACTGGAAGCAGGGAACAAAAAACAGTAAGCTACATACAGCTAACGAATATAGCTTACCGCTACGCTGCAATGCAAGACCAGTAGGAACGACAAGAAGAATTGACAGGAGCAACAATACAATAATCCAGCACAAATCCAGGACAAAA
Organism: Nerophis ophidion; assembly: GCF_033978795.1. Lineage (NCBI taxonomy): Eukaryota > Metazoa > Chordata > Actinopteri > Syngnathiformes > Syngnathidae > Nerophis > Nerophis ophidion. The sequence goes on along the minus strand of NC_084627.1, from coordinate 12,949,649 downwards.
GCAGGTAAAAATAGGAATCGGGCTGATTGACACCAGGTGTGGCCAGGTGCTAATCAGCCGCAGCTGAGGGGAAACAGCGCTCAGGGAGAAAGACAGGAAACCGACAAAATAAGAGCGCTGACAGGAAATACTACACACACAGAGGAAAAAAATAGAACACAAACAAACTGTCAGGGGCAAGCCCTATGACTTACTGGAAATCACACACACACAAAAAAAGTACAATTTATTCATATAGGAAATATAAAATTCATAAAATAATATGTCCTCGGGTCAAGATTTCGGCATCATATTTTTTTTTTTTTCTTACACTATTAACTGTCATATAAGTGTAAAAAGAAGCTAACCACTATTAAACTCACGCTTAAAGCATACTGTAGGAGCATTTTTTTCCTCCATGGTTAAAGCTAAAAAGTGTAATTTAAAGAGGTTTTTTTACTGAAAATTATTTAAAGGTTCTAGATTTTCTTTGTTACCTTATATTGTATTTGTTACTACTACTATTATTATTACGGTTTAATGTTTTTATTTAGTTATTATTGTATTATGTATACACTAATTTATTGTATTTTGTAGTATTAATTTTTAGATTGAAAAAATATATGTTGTATAAACTTTTTTAGATTATGTTAATATGTGCTTATCAATCAATCAGTTTTTACTTTCATAGCCCTAAATCACGAGTGTCTCAAAGGGCTGCACAAGCCAATACTTAAAAGCTCCAGCAAAAAATGCTAATTGCCAACAACACAGCTATTTTGTTTCTGAAATAAACAATGGCTATTTGAATGGACCGACATAACATCCATCCATTTTCTACCGCTTATTCCCTTTGGAGTCGCGGGGGGCGCTGGTGCCTATCTCAGCTACAATCGCGTTGAAGGCGGTGTACACTCTGGACAACACAGATAGGCTTCAAGATGGTTTTAAGCTATTCCTTTCAAAGTCATGTATAGATACTGCTGCTTGAAAGGTCATACAGGACCTGACGTGATGGTGAAAAACATTTTTTTTCATAACTTGCATTGAAGTAAAGCTTTAGGTGAACAAGGTTGCCCGTTCCTTCAAGCGATTCTAATCCACAGTCGGTCCCTTTTTTTTTTTTAAGCTGGACTCACCTTAGTGCTTATCAACTCATTGATCTCCTTTTTCCCTCCTTCTGATTGTAATGTAAGTATGAAAGGTTTGAGTGGTTGCATTTTTTTCTACGAGTGACGCCTTCCTGAACTATTTAGCCTTGAGGCCGCTGAATGGATGGAGAGCGGCGAGAACAAAAAAGACGCCTCCCATGGCTTTTCTCGGCTCCCGAGGCAGACACATAAATATTGATTGATGATATGTTGCTACAATACCAACAAAGTTTGTGTATATACTGTACATATACACAATATATATATATATATATATATATATATGCTGTCATCTAGCAAAGCTGAATTCGACCAAGCAACCCTCCCCGTACCAGAAAGCACTTGATGAAATCGGATACAACTCCACCCTCACCTATGAACCCAGGCCAGGAAACCAACCAATAAAGAGCAGAAAACGAAACAACATCATCTGGTACAACCCCCCATTCAGCAAAAACATCTCAACCAATATCGGCCACAAGTTCCTCACTCTGATCAACAAACACTTCCCCAAAGGCAACACCCTAAGAAAAATATTCAACAAGAACAACATTAAATTGAGCTACAGTTGTATGAATAACATACGACAAATCATTTCAAACCACAACAAAGCAATTGCAAAAGGACTGCCTGCCCCCAGACTAAACGACTCTGAAACCAATAAGGAATGTAACTGCCCCAAGAAACCTGATTGCCCTCTCAACGGGGGGTGCTTTCAAACATCAGTCGTTTACCAAGCAAAGGTAACACGCAAGGACATTAGCACATCCGACACGTACGTAGGAATAACCGAAGGAGCGTTTGAAGCCAGATGGCATAATCACAAGGCCTCCTTTAGAAACCAGACCTTACGGAATTCTACAGAACTCAGCAAGCACATTTGGAACCTCAAAGACAAGAATGTTGAATATTCAATAACATGGCAAATTCACTTGATGAAAGCCGATACAACGTCACCCTCACCTATGAACTCAGGCCAAGAAACCAACCAAAAAAGAGCAGAAAACGAAACAACATAATCTGGTACAACCCCCCATTCAGCAAAAACGTGTCAACCAATATCGGCCACAAGTTCCTCACTCTGATCAACAAACACTTCCCCAAAGGCAACACTCTAAGAAAAATATTCAACAAGAACAACATTAAATTGAGCTACAGCTGTATGAATAACATACGACAAATCATTTCAAACCACAACAAAGCAATTGCAAAAGGACTGCCTGCCCCCAGACTAAACGACTCTGAAACCAATAAGGAATGTAACTGCCCCAAGAAACCTGATTGCCCTCTCAACGGGGGGTGCTTACAAACATCAGTCGTTTACCAAGCAAAGGTAACACGCAAGGACATTAGCACATCCGACACGTACGTAGGAATAACTGAAGGAGCGTTTGAAGCCAGATGGAATAATCACAAGGCCTCCTTTAGAAACCAGACCTTACGGAATTCTACAGAACTCAGCAAGCACATTTGGAACCTCAAAGACAAGAATGTTGAATATTCAATAACATGGCAAATTCACTTGATGAAAGCCGATACAACGTCACCCTCACCTATGAACCCAGGCCAGGAAACCAACCAAAAAAGAGCAGAAAACGAAACAACATCATCTGGTACAACCCCCCATTCAGCAAAAACGTCTCAACCAATATCGGCCACAAGTTCCTCACTCTGATCGACAAACACTTCCCCAAAAGCAACACCCTAAGAAAAATATTCAACAAGAACAACATTAAATTGAGCTACAGCTGTATGAATAACATGCAACAAATCATTTCAAACCACAACAAAGCAATTGCAAAAGGACTGCCTGCCCCCAGACTAAACGACTCTGAAACCAATAAGGAATGTAACTGCCGCAAGAAACCTGATTGCCCTCTCAACGGGGGGTGCTTTCAAACATCAGTCGTTTACCAAGCAAAGGTAACACGCAAGGACATTAGCACATCCGACACGTACGTAGGAATAACCGAAGGAGCGTTCAAAACAAGATGGAATAATCACAACGCCTCCTTTAGAAACCAGACCTTGCGGAATTCTACAGAACTCAGCAAGCACATTTGGAGCCTCAAAGACAAGAATGTTGAATATTCAATAACATGGCAAATTCACTGGATGAAAGCCGATACAACGTCACCCTCACCTATGAACCCAGGCCAGGAAACCAACCAAAAAAAGAGCACTGCTATTGACACAAAAAAAAACAAAAAAACTTTTGTCTAATACACTACAAACTGGCCAACGAACCCCCACATATGTTATACTGTCGGAAAGGTCTCGTTTTCGCCGATGGCAGTGTTTTAAATTGGGAACATTTCAAGTTACCATGGCAACGTTATTCACAAAAAAACAAAATCATATTTTGTCTAATACGAGACGAACCGGCCAATAAACCCCCACATATGTTATAACGTCAGAAAGGTCTTGTTTGCGCCGATGGCGGGCATCTAAATTGGGAACAGTTTGTGTTACCATGGCAATGCTATTCACGAAAAAACAAAACCCCTTTTTGTCTAATACGAGACGAACCGGCCAACGAACCCCCACATATGTTATACCGTCGGTAAGGTCTTGTTCGCGCCGATGGGTGTATTTTAAAGTGGGAACATTTCAAGTTACCATGGCAACGCTATTCATGAAAAAACAAAAACATATTTTGTCTAATACGAGACGAACCGGCCAACAAACCCCCACATATGTTATACCGTCAGAAGGGTCTCATTTGCGCCGATGGTGGGGAATATAAATTGGGAACATTTTGTGTTACCATGGCAATTCTATTCACACAAAAAAAAACAAAAAAAAAAACTTTTGTCTAATACGGGACAAACCGGCCAACGAACCCCCACATATGTTATACCGTCAGAAAGGCCTTTTTTGCGCCGATGGCGGGAATCTAAATTGGGAACAGTTTGTGTTACCATGGCAATGCTATTCACGAAAAAACAAAACCCCTTTTTGTCTAATACGAGACGAACCGGCCAACGAACCCCCACATATGTTATACCGTCGGTAAGGTCTTGTTCGCGCCGATGGGTGGATTTTAATATTTTAAATTGGTAACATTTCAAATTACCATGGCAACGCTATTCATGAAAAAACAAAAACATATTTTGCCTAATACGAGACGAACCGGCCAACAAACCCCCATATATTTTTATACCGTCAAAAAGGTCTCGTTTGCACTGATGGCGGTGTTTTGAATTGGGAACATTTCAAGTTACCATGGCAACGCTGTTCACAAAAAATCAAAAACCAATTTTGTCTAATACGAGACGAACAGGCCAACAAACCCCCACTTATGTTATACCGTCAGAAAGGTCTCGTTTGCGCTGATGGCGGTGTTTTAAATTGGGAACATTTCAAGTTACCATGGCAACGCTATTCACAAAAAATAAAAAACATATTTTGTCTAATACGAGACGAACCGGCCAACAAACCCCCATATATGTTATACCGTCAGAAAGTTCTCATTTGCGGCTAAAGTGAGAATTTTAAATCGGTACCATTTTGTGTTACCGTGGCAACACTATTCACAAAAAAAAACACTTTTTGTCTAATACGAGACGAACCGGCAAACAAACCCCCACATATGTTATACCGTCAGAAAGGTCTCGTTTGCGCTGATGGCGGTGTTTTAAATTGGGAACATTTCAAGTTACCATGGCAACGCTATTCACAAAAAACAAAAACATATTTTGTCTAATACGAGACGAACCGGCCAACAAACCCCCATATATTTTTATACCGTCAGAAAGGTCTCGTTTGCGCTGATGGCGGTGTTTTGAATTGGGAACATTTCAAGTTACCATGGTAACGCTATTCACAAAAAAAACAAAAACATATTTTGTCTAATACGAGACGAACCAGCCAACGAACCCCCACATATGTCATACCGTCAGAAAGTTCTTGTTTGCGGCTAAAGCGAGAATTTAAATCGGTACCATTTTGTGTTACCATGGCAACACTATTCACAAAAAAACAAAAACATATTTTGTCTAATACAAGACGAACCGGCCAACGAACCCCACATATGTTATGACGTAGGAAAGGTCTCATTTGCGCCGATGGGGGGAATATAAATTGGGAACATTTTGTGTTACCATGGCAATGCTATTCACACCCAAAAAAAAAACAACTTTTGTCTAATATGAGACAAACTGGCCCACGAACCCCCACATATATTATACTGTCGGAAAGGTCTCGTTTCTGCCGATGACAGTGTTTTAAATTGGGAACATTTCAAGTTACCATGGCAACGCTATTCACAAAAAAACAAATACATATTTTGTCTAATACGAGACGAACCGGCCAACAAACTCCCACATATGTTATACTGTCAGAAAGGTCTCGTTTCCGCCGATGGTGGGAAAATAAATTGGGAACATTTTGTGTTACCATGGCAATGCTATTCACGAAAAAACAAAAACACCTTTTGTACATTTTGTGTTACCATGGCAACACTATTCACAAATAAAAAAACAAAACATATTTTGTCTAATACGGGACAAACCGGCCAACAAACCCCCACATAATTATACCGTCAGAAAGGTCTTGTTTGCGCCGATGGCGGGCATCTAAATTGGGAACAGTTTGTGTTACCATGGCAATGCTATTCACGAAAAAACAAAACCCCTTTTTGTCTAATACGAGACGAACCGGCCAACGAACCCCCACATATGTTATACCGTCGGTAAGGTATTGTTCGCGCCGATGGGTGTATTTTAAATTGGGAACATTTCAAGTTACTATGGCAACGCTATTCATGAAAAAACAAAAACACATTTTGTCTAATACGAGACGAACCGGCCAACGAACCCCCACATATGTTATACCGTCGGAAAGTTCTCGTTTGCGGCAAAAGCAAGAATTTAAATTGGTACCATTTTGTGTAACCATGGCAACACTATTTACAAAAAAAAACAAAAACCTTTTGTCTAATTCGAGACGAACCGGCCAACAAACCCCCACATATGTTATACCGTCAGAAAGGTCTCGTTTGCGCTGATGGCGGTGTTTTAAATTGGGAACATTTCAAGTTACCATGGCAACGCTATTCACAAAAAATAAAAAACATATTTTGTCTAATACGAGACGAACCGGCCAACAAACCCCCATATATTTTTATACCGTCAAAAAGGTCTCGTTTGCGCTGATGGCGGTGTTTTGAATTGCGAACATTTCAAGTTACCATGGCAACGCTATTCACAAAAAATAAAAAACATATTTTGTCTAATACGAGACGAGCCGGCCAACAAACCCCCACATATGTTATACCATCAGAAAGGTCTTGTTTGCGCCGATGGCGGGAATCTAAATTGGGAACATTTCAAGTTACCATGGCAACGCTATACAGAAAAAATAAAAAACATATTTTGTCTAATACGAGACGAACCGGCCAACAAACCCCCACATATGTTATACCGTCAGAAAGGTCTCGTTTGCGCCGATGGTGGTGTTTTAAATTGGGAACATTTCAAGTTACCACGGCAACGCTATTTACAAAAAAACAAAAAGATAATTTGTCTAATACGAGATGAACCGGCCAACAAACCCCCACTTATGTTATACCGTCAGAAAGGTCTTGTTTGCGCCGATGGGTGTATTTTAATATTTTAAATTGGTAACATTTCAAGTGAACATGATGCAAATTTTCTAGTTATTATTATTATAACATCTTTTCAGAGGGGTTGTACTGAAAACAGGTCTATTATGAACATGCATTAAAAAAAAAAAAAATGTGAAGATGCCAGCGGGCTTTATGCACAGCACATAATTCTACTTTATCTGTCGTTTCATGTTCAAGTAACGTTAGATACCTTTCATCTCGTGGCCCCGACTTCCTGGTTTTATGATGAGCTCATAAGTGGAGAAACAGAAGTCGAAAGCAGCTACTTTTCTTGGTAATAAAGCAAAGGGAGAAGACCTGTCAGCTGGCAATTCAAATGCATACTAGATGGCTTTTAAAGTGGGTGCCGCTGACGTCCCGCTCTGATGTTAAAGCTCCCCCTTGACGGGTGGTAAAAGCCCAGGAAAAAATCTCTTTTTCGGGACAGCCAAGGAACAAGTTGTCGCTTTATTTTTTTGAAAAGTAAGAAGCTTGCGCATTATCCTCCCGCGCTGATGTCACATTGATTATGCTGATCATAAACGGCGTTTGTTTACCGCTGGCTGTCAGTCACCCGTCCGGGGAGATGAGCGCGAGTCACACTAAAAGCCATCTTTTCCGTGTTTTCCCTGCGTTTTCAGGTCACGCCGCGGCTAAAGGCGCTCCCAGCGGAGGCCCCCGTTGTTCCTCGGGCGCTCCGGGCGTATTAATTGCTTTTTAATGTTCGCCTCCTCTCATGGAAGTTGTCGCATACTAACAAATCAACAACAATAAGGTTCTGTATGGTCGCGGGCCACAGCCGCGGCTAAAAGGGTACGCTTACTGAATAATCCATGCTGGCTGCGGCGGGATGGAGGCTGCGAACGGAGGGGTGGGAACAAGAGGCCATTTGGCGTTCTTTCCCCCTCCCCGCGTCCCAAGTGTCCCCTGCGCCCATCTGTGCGCGTGTCGCGAGATGGGACGGCGGTGCGAGCCATGATGGCACCGTGTAACGTTGATCCGGCTAATCCGGCGAAGCCGATGAAGCAATGTGACGTGCCTTCCCCGCCCGGTTCTCTTCTCAGGACGCAACTTCTGTAGAATTTCTGTTTCGGCATTCATTATTCATCTGTACAGTTATCAGAGGGGGGAAAAAAAAAAAAAAAAAGCTCATTGTTCCACATTGCCTTTAAAATGGAATATATGACGTCATCGCCAGCCCGCTCTCACGACAATGTTGCACGTTTTTTTTGCATTTTTTTTTGCTAAAAGGCCTACTGAAACCCACTACTACCGACCACGCAGTCTGATAGTTTATAGATAGATAGATAGATAGATAGATAGATAGATAGATAGATAGATAGATAGATAGATAGATAGATAGATAGATAGATAGATAGATAGATAGATAGATAGATAGATAGATAGATAGATAGATAGATAGATAGATAGATAGATAGTACTTTATTTATTCCGTTACTTGACTTTAGTTTATTCCTTCAGGAAAACAATTTTCAGCACAATCCCATTAAAGATCAGACAAACATTACAGGGGGACAGAACAGGATCGCTGACGGGTCTGCCGGCTTCCAGCGCCCCTTACAAAAAAGATGACATACAGGTAAACGGGGGTGGATGGGAGAAAAGAATAGAAGATTAAAAAATAAAATAAAAATCGGTCTTAGCCTGGGCCCTGGAGTGGGGGTGCAGACTGAGGCCAAGGGGGAAAAAAAAAAAAAAAAAAAAAAAAAATCAATGATGAAATATTAACATTGCAACACATGCCAATACGGCCGGGTTAGTTTACTAAATTGCAATTTTTTAATTTCGCGCGAATTATCCTGCTGAAAACGTTGCGGTACGATGACGTCACGGATTGTAGCGGACATTTTAGTCGAGCACCGATCCCAGCAATAAGTCGTCTGCTGTAATCGCATAATTCCACAGTATTCTGGACATCTGTGTTGCTGACACTTTTGCAATTTGTTCAATGAGTAATGGAGACGTCAAAGAAGAAAGATGTAGGTGGGAAGCGGCGTATCGCGGCCGCCTTTAACAACACAAACACAGCCGGTGTTTCCTTGTTTACATTCCCGAAAGATTACGGTTGTCAGGGTTATTTGGTGTCGAACCCCAAGATGCAGAGATGGAGGCAGGCATGGAGAATGAAAACTTGATTTAATTAAAACTGTCATGGTCCACGTCTTGGACCATGTCATATTCTGGTTTGGTTTCTGTTTTGTTATCATCCTGTGTCGTATTCGACGTCTTTGGTTCCCGGTGGCACTTCCTGTTTGGTTTCTGTTGTCATGGTTACTCATTTAGTGTCACCTGTTTCTTGTTTGTCGTCACGCAACAAGTGACATCTCTCTTCCCGCATTGTGGTGACTATCTTTTTTCACCCTATTAGCTTCCATGCTATATTTTGTTTGTTTACTTGTCCCTAGTTTACATACTAGCGCTTTCTGTTCATTGTAGCTTCCACGCTAGTTTTGTTTGTTTTGTCTTTAGAGCCTATGTGCCAGTATTTCTGTTATTAGTTTGTTCTTGTAGTTAGGAATAAATCATCATTCCTACCTTAACGCTGTGTTCCATCTCTGCTGCACCACGAGAACGCAAACACACGCCACGATGCCACCCAGACGTCACAAAAACTACACAAGATCAAACAAAAAGCCTGCACGTGGGCGGAATAACAAACTAAGAGAGCTAGCACTGGGAACTAGAAAAACAAAAAGGAACTTTAGCATGGAAGCTAGAGGATAACAAACAGAAAAACTGGAAATAGCTAATGGCTAACAAAAACAGCTTACCGCTACGACGACCAGGACAAGATGTAGCACGACTGGCATCATTTCAGCTATTACCTGACACTACAGGTAGCAAAGACACAAGAGTGACATGAGGCAATGACAATAGAATGATCCACCCCTGACTGGCGGAACAAAGCAGGTAAAGTAGGAGCTGGCTGATTGACATCAGGTGTGACCAGATGCCAATCAGCCGCAGCTGAGTGAAAACAGGACACAGGGAGACAAACAGGAAGCTGAACCAAAATAAGAGCACTAGACAGGAACTAAGGACAGGAAATACTAAACACACAGAGGAGGAACTAAAACACAAACAAACTGTCAGTGGCAACTCTGACAACGGTGAAGCTTTACTATAGAACAGAACGGTCAAGCGAACATGGTTCCCTACCACATGTCAACCGGCAGCTTTCGGTGAGAAAATGGTGGTAATAAGTCGGCTCTTACCGTAGACCTGAGCGGAACGCTGCCGTTGTTCCTCCTGCAGCTGCGGACTCTCTTGCCTCCTCCCACGGCCGCCCCCGACCGTCGGATGCATACACTGTGGAGGAAGGGGGAAAAAAAAATCTCAGCCCGGCTTCCGTCGCCTCGTCGATTAACGTGGCTTCCCTCAGAGACACTGGCGGTCACCACACCCGTGGCCACCCCCCTCCGACTTTCAGGTTGTACAGGTACAACTATATAATCTCACTAAAACACTAGTAAGACAATAAGCAGATAGGGGATTGTCCAGAATTATCCTAGTAAATGTGTCTAATAACATCTGAATTGCTCCCACTACCTTCGTCTTTTTTTTTCCTTCCTGAATCAATTTTTATTATTTGTTTTTATTCATCGACAAATCTTTCACTCTCGCTCAAATTAATGGGGAAATCGTCACTTTCTAGGTCCGAATCGCTCTCGCTGCTGGTGGCCATGACTGTAAACAATGTTCAGATGTGAGGAGCCCTACAACCCATGACGTCACGCGCACATTGTCTGCTACTTCCGGTAAAGGCAAAGTTTTCTTTATTAGCGACCAAAAGTTGCGAACTTTATCGCAGATGTTCTCTACTGAATCCTTTCCGCAAAGATATGGCAATATCGCAAAATGATCAAGTATGACACATAGAATGGACCTGCTATCCCCGTTTAAATAAGAAAATCTCATTTCAGTAGGCCTTTAAGACAGACTTCTTTTTTATTGTCATTCAAATTTGAACTTTATAGTACAGATAAGAACAACATTTTGTTGCATTAGCTCATGGTAGTAGAGGATAAAAAAGCAATAAGGTGCGGATATAAATAAATAGACGACTCTCCAGATAAATATATTGCACTTTTGCATATGCATCCACGTTTATGGATGTATGTTTGATTTGATCAGATTTTTTTTTGATCGCCCCAACAACCCACTAGTCTTCCTGGGGTCCACATGATCCAACCACCGGCCATGCTTATTAGCAGCAGCCGAGACGAGACACGTCAATTGGAGTTGGAGTTTGAGCCAGAAAAGACTGATATGTTTAAGAAAATAGTGCTGACCGGCGCGTGTGCGGACAATAAAAACATTGTTACACCTGATCCACGGGCTCACGCGAGGATCTTTCTGGTCAGAAG
>NC_084627.1:12802574-12933503 GCF_033978795.1 Nerophis ophidion | reverse complement strand
GCGGATGTTCTCCTGAAATGTGTTTGTCATTCTTATTTGGTGTGGGTTCACAGTGTGGCGCATATTTGTAACAGTGTTAAAGTTGCTTAAACGGCCACCCTCAGTGTGACATGTATGGCTGTTGACCAAGTATGCCTTCCAGGCACTAATATTTTCGTCCGGGTAGAAGTCGGGAGAAATTTGTGAGAATGGTTGCCCCGGGAGATTTTCCGGAGTGGCACTGAAATTCGGGAGTCTCCCGGAAAAATCGGGAGTGTTGGCAGGTATGCTCTGATTTCGTTGGTGAGAGGGCCCCATAGTGACTTTGGTGTGTGCACATTTTGGCAGAGCAGCACATACAGCAGCTTGTTGTTGTTTTGACTTTTTTTATTACACAGAAAGTTGATCCATCACCCACTTCTCATGTTTCGGTCATGTAAATTGTGTTCAAAGTGTACATACCTTAATTAAAATAGGGACTCATTATTCATACGTACATTGTTTCTTAATGGGAACTCTGCTTCACTAACTTTTCTATTCGCGAACCATGTATAAGAACCAATTCAGTTCGTAAATCTGGGTTCCACTGTATATAATAAGAAAAACAAAACACTGACATATTTTGTTTTTTTATAGGGAGTTGCGGGAGCAGTGCAGTATCCTAAAAACTATCTCAAGGAGGCTTACAAACTTGTAAGAGAGAAAGGAGGCGTCTGTATAGCCGATGAGGTTAGACTTATATTTTACCTATCAATATGTATTTATGTGCCATGTACAGTGTTCCCTCGCCACTTCAGTCACTTATTACCGTCTTGCTGCATCGAGAATTACCAAGTGACATTGAGTACGATGAGGTTTGAGCACACATTTAGCCTTCCATGTTTGAATTACATAAGTTTCAGAGGGTATAAAGTCTGTTAAGACCAAAAGATGGATTGATTGATTGAGACTTTTATTAGTAGATTGCACAGTTCTGTACATATTTTGTACAATTGACCACTAAATGGTAACACCCCAATAAGTTAAGTCGGGGTCCACATTTATCAATTCATGGTAAGTGTTTGTCAGTGTGTGTAAAAGTTTTGTGGGGGGCTTACTAAGACTTTAAATGCATTTATTATTTGTAAAAATAAACAGCATCACCTACCACCAGGGTAGGGAGGGAACACTGTAAAGTTATATTGTTGAGTATTGTTGATGATCCTTTGAGCTTAACTACAGGATGAGGTGAGTATCAGTAATAATTGCTTTTTATCTCAACAGATAAGGAATCCTGCACACCCAAAACCAGTGAAGTTGGCACCGTGTGCAAATCGTAAATAAAAACAGAATCCAATGATTTGCAAATCCTTTTCAACTTGTATTCAATTGAGTACACTGCAAAGACAAGATATTCAATGTTAGAACTAAGAAACACATTTTTTTTTTTTTGCAAATAATCATTAACTTACAATTTAATGGCATTAACTTACAATTTAATGGCAGTAACCCTAACTCCTCTCTGAGCTGCAACCTTATCGTGGTAGAGGAGTTTGCGTGTCCCAATGATCCTAGGAGCTATGTTGTCCGGGGGCATAAAGCCCCCTGGTAGGGTCTCCCAAGGCAAACAGGTTCTAGGTGAGGGATCAGACAGAGAGCAGCTCGAAGACCTTTATAAAGAAGAAAAATCATGGACCCAGATTTCCCTCGCCCGGACGCGGGTCACCGGGGCCCCCCTCTGGAGCCAGGCCCGGAGGTGGGGCACGATGGCGAGCGCCTGGTGGCCGGGCCTGTTCCCATGGGGCCCGGCCAGGCACAGCCCGAAGAGGCAACGTGGGTCACCCCTCCAATGGGCTCACCACCCATAGCAGGGGCCATAGAGGTCGGGTGCATTGTGAGCTGGGCGGCAGCCGAAGGCAGGGCACTTGGCGGTCCGATCCTCGGCTACAGAAGCTAGCTCTTGGGACGTGGAACGTCACGTCACTGGGGGGGAAAGAGCCTGAGCTAGTGCGCGAAGTCGAGAAATTCCGGCTGGATATAGTCGGACTCACTTCGACGCACAGCAAGGGCTCTGGAACCACTTCTCTCGAGAGGGATTGGACCCTCTTCCACTCCGGCGTTGCTGGGGTGGCAATTCTTGTTTCCCCCCGGCTCAAAGCCTGTACGTTGGAGTTCAACCCGGTGGGCGAAAGGGTAGCCTCCCCCCGCCTTCGGTAGGGGGGACGGGTCATGACTGTTGTTTGTGCTTATGCACCAAACAAGAGTTCAGAGTACCCACCCTTTTTGGGAAGACTCGAGGGAGTATTGGAAAGTGCTCCCCCGGATGATTCCCTTGTCCTACTGGGAGACTTCAACGCTCACGTTGGCAGCGACAGTGAAACCTGGAGAGGCGTGATTGGGAAGAATGGCCGCCCGGATCTGAACCCGAGTGGTGTTTTGTTATTGGACTTTTGTGCTCGTCACAGTTTGTCCATAACAAACACCATGTTCAAACATAAGGGTGTCCATATGTGCACTTGGCACCAGGACACCCTAGGCCGCAGTTCCATGATCGACTTTGTAGTTGTGTCATCGGATTTGCGGCCTCATGTTTTGGACACTCGGGTGAAGAGAGGGGCGGAACTTTCTACCGATCACCACCTGGTGGTGAGTTGGCTGCGGTGGTGGGGGAGGATTCCGGACGGACCTGGGAGGCCCAAACGCATTGTGAGGGTCTGCTGGGAACGTCTGGCAGAGTCTCCTGTCAGACAAAGTTTCAATTCCCACCTCCGGAAGAACTTTGAACATGTCACGAGGGAGGTGCTGGACATTGAGTCCAAGTGGACCATGTTCCGCACCTCTATTGTCGAGGCGGAAGATCGGAGCTGTGGCCGCAAGGTAGTTGGTGCCTGTCGGGGCGGCAATCCTAAAACCCCTTGGTGGACACCAGCGGTGAGGGATGCCGTCAAGCTGAAGAAGGAGTCCTATCGGGTCCTTTTGGCTCATAGGACTCCGGAGGCAGTGGACAGGTACCGACAGGCCAAGCGTTGTGCAGCTTCAGCGGTCGCGGAGGCAAAAACTCGGACATGGGAAGAGTTCGGGGAAGCCATGGAAAACGACTTCCGGACGGCTTCGAAGCGATTCTGGACCACCGTCCGCCGCCTCAGGAAGGGGAAGCAGTGCACTATCAACACCGTGTATGGTGCGGATGGTGTTCTGCTGACCTCGACTGCGGATGTTGTGGATAGGTGGAAGGAATACTTCGAAGACCTCCTCAATCCCACCAACACGTCTTCCTATGAGGAAGCAGTGCCTGGGGAATCTGTGGTGGACTCTCCTATTTCTGGGGCAGAGGTCGCTGAGGTAGTTAAAAAGCTCCTCGGTGGCAAGGCCTCAGGGGTGGACGAGATCCGCCCGGAGTTCCTTAAGGCTCTGGATGCTGTGGGGCTGTCTTGGTTGACAAGACTTTGCAGCATCGCGTGGACATCGGGGGCGGTACCTCTGGATTGGCCGACCGGGGTGGTGGTTCCTCTCTTTAAGAAGGGGGACTGGAGGGTGTGTTCCAACTATCGTGGGATCACACTCCTCAGCCTTCCCGGTAAGGTTTATTCAGGTGTACTGGAGAGGAGGCTCCGTCGGATAGTCGAACCTCGGATTCAGGAGGAACAGTGTGGTTTTCGTCCTGGTCGTGGAACTGTGGACCAGCTCTATACTCTCGGCAGGGTTCTTGAGGGTGCATGGGAGTTTGCCCAACCAGTCTACATGTGCTTTGTGGACTTGGAGAAGGCATTCGACCGTGTCCCTCGGGAAGTCCTGTGGGGAGTGCTCTGAGAGAATGGGGTATCGGACTGTCTTATTGTGGCGGTCCGTTCCCTGTACGATCAGTGCCAGAGCTTGGTCCGCATTGCCGGCAGTAAGTCCAACACATTTCCAGTGAGGGTTGGACTCCGCCAAGGCTGTCCTTTGTCACCGATTCTGTTCATAACTTTTATGGACAGAATTTCTAGGCGAAGTCAAGGCGTTGAGGGGTTCCGGTTTGGTAACCGCAGGATTAGGTCTCTGCTTTTTGCAGATGATGTGGTCCTGATGGCTTCATCTGACCGGGATCTTCAGCTCTTGCTGGATCGGTTCGCAGCCGAGTGTGAAGCGACCGGAATGAGAATCAGCACCTACAAGTCCGAGTCCATGGTTCTCGCCCGGAAAAGGGTGGAGTGCCATCTCCGGGTTGGGGAGGAGACCCTGCCCCAAGTGGAGGAGTTCAAGTACCTAGGAGTCTTGTTCACGAGTGAGGGAAGAGTGGATCGTGAGATCGACAGGCGGATCGGTGCGGCATCTTCAGTAATGCGGACGTTGTACCGATCCGTTGTGGTGAAGAAGGAGCTGAGCCGGAAGGCAAAGCTCTCAATTTACCGGCCGATCTACGTTCCCATCCTCACCTATGGTCATGAGCTTTGACCGAAAGGATAAGATCACGGGTACAAGCGGCCGAAATGAGTTTCCTCCGCTGTGTGGCGGGGCTCTCCCTTAGAGATAGGGTGAGAAGCTCTGCCATCCGGGAGGAGCTCAAAGTAAAGCCGCTGCTCCTTCACATCGAGAGGAGCCAGATGAGGTGGTTCGGGCATCTGGTCAGGATGCCACCCGAACGCCTCCCTGGGGAGGTGTTTAGGGCACGTCCAACCGGTAGGAGGCCACGGGGAAGACCCAGGACACGTTGGGAAGACTATGTCTCCCGGCTGGCCTGGGAACGCCTCGGGATCCCCCGGGAAGAGCTAGACGAAGTGGCTGTGGAGAGGGAAGTCTGGGTTTCCCTGCTTAGGCTGTTGCCCCCGCGACCCGACCTCGGATAAGCGGAAGATGATGGATGGATGGATGGATGGATGGATGGATAACACATTGCAAAAGTTGCATTTTTACCACTGTGTTACATGGCCTTTCCTTTTAACAACACTCAGTAAACGTTTGGAAACTGAGGAGACCAATGTTTGAAGCTTTTCAGGTGGAATTCTTTCCCATTCTTGCTTGATGTACAGCTTAAGTTGTTCAACAGTCTCCGTTGTCCTATTTGACGCTTCATAATGCGCCAGACATTTTCAATGGGACACAGGTCTGGACTACAGGCAGGCCAGGCTAGTACCCGCACTCTTTTACTATGAAGCCACGCTGTTGTAACACGTGGCTTGGCGTTGTCTTGCTGAAATAAGCAGGGGCAATCCATGAAAAAGACGTTGCTTGGATGGCAACATATGTTGGTTCAAAACCAGTAGGTACCTTTCAGCATTAATGGTGCCTTCACAGATGTGTAGGTTACCCATGCCTTGGGCACTAATACACCCCCATACCATCCCAGATGCTGGCTTTTGAACTTTGTGCTTATGAGAATCCGGATAGTTCTTTTCCTCTTTGGTCCAGAGGACACGATGTTCACAGTTTCCAAAAACAATTTGAAATGTGGACTCGTCAGACCACAGAACACTTTTCCACTTTGCATCAGTCCATCTTAGATGAGCTCGGGCCCAGCAAAGGGCGGCGTTTGTGGCTGTTGTTGATAAAGGGCTTTCACTTTGCATAGTAGAGTTTTAACTTACACTCACAGATGTAGCGACAAACTGTAGTTACTGACAGTGGTTTTCTGAAGTGTTCCTGAGCCCATGTGGTGATATCTTTTACACACTGATTTCGGTTTTTCATACAACACTGCCTGAGGGCTCAAAGGTCACGGCATTCAATGATATGTGCAGGGATTTCTCTAGATTCTTTGAACCTTTTGATGATATTACGGACCGTAGATGGTGAAACCCTTTAATTCCTGCAATAGCTTGTTAAAAATTGGTGTTCTTAAACTGTTGGGCAATTTACTCACACATTTGTGCACAAAGTGGTGACCCTCGCTCCATCCTTGTTTGTAAATGACTGAGCATTTCTTGGAAGCTGTTTTTATACCCAATCACGGCACACACCTTTTCCCAATTTGCCTGTTCACCTGTGGGATGTTCCAAATAAGTGTTTGATGAGCATTCCTCAACTTTTTCAGTCTTTTTTTCCACTAGTGCCAGATTTTTTGAGTCATGTTGTAGGCATCAAATTCCAAATGCTAATATTTGCAAAAAATAAGAAAAGTTGATCAGATCGAACATTAACTTGCTTGTCTTTGCAGTCTATTCAATTGAATATAGGTTGAAAAAAATTTGCAATTAATTGGATTCTGTTTTTTTTTTTATGATTCACACAATGTGGCAACTTTTGTAGTTTCCACCAAGCGATGGACAAAGTTTGGTTTACACTTTATGTCACGTTTTCAGGTGCAGACTGGATTCGGACGCACAGGGAGCCACTTCTGGGGTTTTCAAGGTCACGATGTCCTTCCTGACATCGTTACCATGGCCAAAGGAATTGGAAACGGGTTCCCAATGGGAGCGGTAGTCACTACACGGGGTGAGAGGCTAGAAAAAACTATTTTTGTCTACTTCACACATTGTACAGTCCATTCAGAAAGTATTCACACATTTTATTCTACATTTTGTTATGTTACATCCTTGTTCTAAAATTTTATACATACATTTTGTTCCCAAAATTTTACACAAAATACCCCCTAATGACAATGTGAAATATATATATATATATAGAATTATTTGCTAATTTATTTGAAAATGTTAAAACTAAGAAATCAGTGCTGGAGTGTTCACAGCCTTTACCATGAAGCCTAAAAGTGAGCTCAGGTGCATCCTGTTTCAACTGATTATACTTAAGATGTTTCTACAGCTTAATTGGAGTCCACCTGTAATAAATTTAGTTGGTTGGACATGAATTGGAAAAGCACACATCTGTCTATTTTAAGGTCCTATAGTATACATGACAGTGCATGGTAGAGTACAAACCAACAATGACATTGAAGGAGTTGTCTGTAGACCTCCAAGACAGGATTTTTTTGAGGCAAAAATCTGAGGAATGGTAAAGAAAAGTATCTGCTGCCTTGAAGGTGGCAATGAACACAGTGGCCTCCATCATCCGTAAATGGAAGACGTTCGGAACCACCTGGAGTCTTCCTAGAACTGGCCAGCGTCTAAACTGAGCGATCAATGGAGATGGGTCCTAGTAAGGGAGGTGACCAAACACAGCATTCCTTTGTGGAAAGAGGAGAACCTTACAGAAGGACAACCATTTCCGCAGCAATCCACCAATCAGACCTGTTTATAACCAGATGGAAGTCATTCCTTAGTAAAAAGATTGCCAAAATGTACCTGAAAGACGCTCAGACCATGAAAAACAAGATTCTCTGGTCTGATGAGACCAAGATGGAACTCTTTGGCGTGTTTGTAGCTCACCGCCAGGCCAATACCGTTTTCACAGTGAAGCACGGTGGGGCCAGCATCATGCTGTGGGGATGTTTTTCAGTAGTAGAAACTGGGCGACTAATTATGATAGAGGGAAAGATAAATGCAGAAATGTACAGGGACATTCTAGATGAAAACTGCTCTAGAGCGCTCTTTAACTCAGCAGGACTTGGACCCTAAGCACACAGCCAAGATATCAAAGGAGTGGCTTCAGGACAACTCTGTAAATGTCCTTGAGTGTCTCAGCCAGAGTCAAGACTTGAATCCCATTGAACATCTCTGGAGGGATCTGAAAATGGCTGCACTGATGCTTACCAACCCACAAGATGGAGCTGAAGAGGTGCTGCAAAGAGGAACGGGAAAAACTGCCCAACGATAGGTGTGCCAAGCTTGTGGCGTTGTATTCAAAAAGACTGCAATGGCTGCCAAAGGTACATCAACACATTAATGAGCAAAGGCTGTGAATACTTACACATAGGATTTCCACCAATAAGTCCTATGGTAAGCCAGTGCCAATGGAATGGCTGTCTTGCCACTCTTCACAACAATTAAATTCAATAGCTCTAAAGAAGCTACAGAACATAAAAACATTAAGTTTTGAATAAAAGCACTAAGGCAAGGCGAAGAGCTTGCTGCTGTATTGCATGACAGTGTGGTACGCCAGCTGCACTGGATCAGACAAACGGGCGATTCAGAGGGTCAAAAAGTCTGCACAAAAAATCATCGGCTGCCCCCTGCCCTCCCTGGAGGATTTACATAACTCCCGTTGCCTGAAGAAAGCGAAAAACATCACCAAAGACAACACACACCCTGGCTGTTCGACCTGCTACCATCGGGCAGGCGCTACAGGTGCATCAGAGCCAGAACAAACAGGCTCAGAGACAGCTTCTTTCCCAGAGTTGTCACCATCTTGAACTCTAACGTATAATAAATGGTAAAGGGGTTGTACTTGTATAGCGCTTTTCTACCCCTTTTTAAGGAGCCCAAAGCGCTTTGACAGTATTTCCACATTCACCCATTCACACACATTCACACACTGACGGCGGGAGCTGCCATGCAAGGCGCTAAATAGGACCCATCAGGAGCTAGGGTGAAGTGTCTTGCCCAAGGACACAACGGACGTGACTAGGATGGTAGAAGGTAAAGTTATTTTTTCACACAACTTCATCTGACTTTTGTTAGCTAGCTAGCAAGGTAGAAGCTAACAGTAGTCTTACCGAAGCTGTGTCCGCATACTCTCTCCAGATGGCTTCGGTCTATGACGGGATTCACCCACCAGCCGACGGCATACTTCCCAACCTTGAGACCTTCGGATTCGGCAGATTGGGGGGTTGGGGTTGAGGTGGGCGGGATTGTGGGGAATGGGGTTTGGTGGTAGCACGGGGGTGTATAATGTAGCATCCCGAAAGAGTTAGTATTGCAAGGGGTTCTGGGTATTTGGTCTTTTGTGTTTATATTGTGTTACGGTGTGGATATTCTCCCGAAATGTGTTTGTCATTCTTGTTTGGTGTGGGTTCACAGTGTGGCGCATATTTGTAACAGTGTTAACGTTGTTTATAAGGCCACCCTCAGTGTGACCTGTATGGCTGTTGATCAAGTATGCCTTGCATTCACTTGTGTGTGTGAAAGCCGCATATGTTATGTGACTGGGGCGACGCGCTGTTTGTATGGACGAAAAGCGGACATGATGACAGGTTGTAGAGTAGACTAAAGGCAGTGCCTTTAAGGCACGTCCCCAATATTTTTGTCCAGTTTAAAATCGGGAGAAATTCGGGAGAATGGTTTCCCCGGAAGATTTTCGGGACGGGAACTGAAATCTTGGAGTCTCCTGGAAAAATCAGGAGGGTTGGCAAGTATGGCCGACGGTGGAATCAGCGGTGCGCCCTGTTATCCAGCCTCTGGGACGTATACCTCTGGCAGTTAGCGATGTAGTAGAGCCGGAACTGCGACGTCTGGAAGGAGCGGGTGTCATTGAACCAGTCGACGCCTCTCCACGGGTGTCCAACCTGGTCATCGCAAAGAAAGGAGGAGATGTTCTCCACATGTACGCGGACCTGACGGACATTAACAAAGCAATCCTTCCTGACAAGTACCCCCTGTCCACGGCGA
Source organism: Nerophis ophidion (assembly GCF_033978795.1). Classification (NCBI taxonomy): domain Eukaryota; kingdom Metazoa; phylum Chordata; class Actinopteri; order Syngnathiformes; family Syngnathidae; genus Nerophis; species Nerophis ophidion. Next base: position 12,924,126 of record NC_084627.1, on the reverse strand, counting down.
AAGAATTGGCAAGTTGCTTTCACGTCTCCACCATCTTCAGTAAAATGGACTTACGACACGGCTACCTTCAGGTCCCTATGGCGCCAGAGACAATGGACCTCACCTTATTTCTTGTTGCACATCGTGGTCTTCAGATATGGTCTTCAGATACATACGCATTGCTTTTAGACTGTTTTAGCTCCAAACTGCTTTCAGAAAGTTTTGTCCCTTATCCTAGCGGGTATTCAAGGGGTCTCCATCTTCCTCGATGACGTGGTGGTGTATGTGCCCTCAGTTGCGCTGTATGACGTTTACCTGGAGTAGGTTCCAGCGTTTCAGACAACATGGAGTAATGCTTAATGGTGAGAAATGTGTGCATGGTATGGAGGAGGTAGAGTTCCTGGGTTTCAAGCTCTCCGGAGATGGCATCACTCCAATCGTGTTACACACTGAAGCCATCTTGGCACTGCCGGACCGCCACCTGCTCTAGAAGGACACAGTGTGAGAGTCGGACCCGGCCTTTAGTGAATAAGTGCACATCAGTAAGCGGCAGATCACGTCCCCGCATACTTTGTCACACTTTAGCATGTCTTCCACCCACCCTGGTCACATGCGCAGTTCCGGCCTGGCTCTGGGTGCGGTGCTCTGCCAAACTTTTGACAGGGCAGAGGGTCTTGTTGCTTTCGCCTCAAGAGCCCTTATCCCGGGAGAACAGAAGTAGTCTGTGTTTGTACCTGTATGGAAGGGCCTTTACCATCCGCACAGATCATCAAGCGTTGACGTAATTGCTGGCCACCCATGGAGCAGGACACATGCCCATAAGGCTGTTGAGATGATCATCCCAAGATCATCATCTTGGGTTGATCACCTAAATCCATACAACTTCAAATTTAAATTCCTACCGGGTCGTTCCAATCTGGTTGCTGACCTTCTGTCAAGGGGCCGTCGCAGTCACTAAGCAGCAAACAGCAGCTAAGTGACTGTCATCAGAGGAAAAAGAGTACTGGGTCCAGGTCATGCACAGAGCTCTAAATACCGTGGTTTCCTTGACACAGCTACAGCAGGCCTCAGCAGATGATGAGGTTCTCACAACCATTTGCACTTACTGTATGTCCGGGAGGTCTGGCCAGTCAAGGTGGATTACAACCTACTGCCATATCAGTGCGTGATTAACTGTCCTGTTGGGGGTCGGCATGCGTGGTCTGGGCACAATGTGTCATATCAGAGGCTTTGAGGGACGGTGTACTTTGCATGACACAAGGGACACTTGGGGGTTGTAAAAACAAAGGAGCGTTGACGGGATACCGTGTTGCGGCAACACATTGCCGTTGAAGTGGGGGTGGTACGTAACGGCACCTGTTGCCTTCTGGGCGATAAAACGAGTCAACCTGCCACGGCGACCCTCTAATCAACCTCTGTGGCGAACTTCATGGCACACCAGTACACGCCTGGTTCTTACGGGTAATACATGTCTTGCACTCAAAGTGGCCTGAGGTGTTTGAGGTGGGCTCCACCACGACGCCCACCATTACTGAACGCCTGTACAGGCTTTTTGGTTGTTACCTCGGGCCATCACAATGGACAATGGTCCCCAATTCCATTCAGCCGAGTTTGCAGAGTTTCTGGCAAAGTGCTCTATCAAGCACATTAAATTGCCATTAATCATCCTTCCATACATCCATCTATCCATTTTTGCTGGACCTATCTCAACTGCATTCGGGCGGTAGGCGGGGTACATCCTGAGAGAAAAAAAAAAGTTTATAAAAAACGAATGGAATTTAGGCCTGTTTGGAGGAGGGGCAGACATTAGGCAAAACCCTAAACCAAACCCTTTTGACCATCTGGGCATCCAAGCACACCACTACAGGAGAGTCGCTGGCCTTGCTCATGATTGGACGAGAACTGAGGCAGCTGCAGGACTGTTTGGCGGCTGGGCCAGCCCAAGCGCAGAAGGAGCCAACACTACAGGCGGGTACGGAGATCACAAGCCAAGATGAAGGGCCAATTACATTTTTCACATTTGTCTGGTGGTGAGGGACTGGATGCGGGTCAGGTATCGCAACCGCCGGAACAAGCTGGCAACTTGCCAGTTGGAAGATGGGTCCCGATGAAATGCAAATTGATTGCAACAGATTCCAGCTGTTGCGTCTCGTGCACCAGTCCCGACCCCAGGGGCAGTTCTTATATGGCCAGCTGGGCCTAGAGAGTGGCTCGTGCCACCTGTGGTGAATAACTGCTCAGCGAGCAAAGGGGCCCACCGGGCTGGCATGGGCACTATGTAATTGTAAAAATAAAAAGGCGGGGTTTGTTTATACCTAATGAGGGTAAAATGTGATGTTCATAACATGTGTGTTAGTTAAGGTAATAGGTTACTGTCCCTTTAAGGTTGGGTCATCAAGTAGGACGGTTGTCATAATATGAGGAAGTTGCAAAAGGGTGTTAAAGAGACAACATTGTGTTGTTATTGTGCTGCACATACACAACACCTTGCAGTGGACCTGGTGTTTCAAGGCTAAAGTCATGCACTCGCAGAAATGATCCGACCCAAGTTTGACACCCTGGATAAATCACGGATAACCAATCCAAAGCCACCTCAGCACACTGTAACTGTGAGGCAGGATTGAGAGAATGTCGTACTCACGTCGCTTCAGCTTTGTTTCATGTGGCGGGCGGCTATGAGAGAAATGAGTACAGTTTCCGTTATCAACACAACTACTATCAAAGTTCTTTGACCAAGCACATAAAGTTAATGCAAAGTGGGGCTGTCATTTATTTAAGATTAATTTCTACTTGCAAAATTTTCTTAATTACCTGAAATAAAATGATCCGAACAGGGGGCAGCATGGTGAACAAGGGGTTAGTGCGTCTGCCTCACAGTACGAAGGTCCTGGGTTCAATCCTGCGCTCAGGATCTTTCTGTGTGGAGTTTGCATGTTCTCTCTGTGACTGCGTGGGTTCCCCCCGGTTACTCCAGCTTCCTTCCACCTCCAAAGACAAGCACCTGGGGATAGGTTGATTGGCAACACTAAATTGGCCCCATTGTGTGAATGTGAGTGTGAATGTTGTCTGTCTATCTGTGTGGGCCCTGTGATGAGGTGGCGACTTGTCCAGGGTGTACACCGCCTTCCGCCCGAATGCAGCTGAGATAGGCTCCAGCACCCCCCGCGACTCTGAAAGGGACAAGCGGTAGAAAATGATCTGAACAAACACAAAGTTGTCAATGGCACGTCACATCTGATCGGTTTGTGACTTTCATGGACAGGATTTCTAGGCAGAATCGTGACCATGGCGGAGAATGTAGTATAGTCCCAGGGGGTAAAGGTTGCATCACTGCTTTTTGCAGATGATGTGGTACTGATCGCACCTTCTGTTCGTGAACTTCAGCTCTCACTGGATCGGTTCGCAGCCGAGTGTTCAGAGGCTGGAATGAGGATCAGAATCTCCAAATCTGAGGCCATGGTTCTCAGCAGGAAACCGATGGTTTGTACAGTCCAGGTAGAGAACGAGAATCTGTCCCAAGTGGAGGAGTTTAAGTATCTTGGGGTTTTGTTCACGAGTGAGGGAAAGATGGAGAAGGAAATCAGCCGGAGAATCGGAGCAGCTGGGGCAGTATTGCAGTCTCTCTGCCGCACTGATGTGACGAAATGATAGCTGAGCCAGAAGGCAAAGCTCTCGGTTTACCGAGCTATCTACATTCCTACTTTCACCTTTGGTCATGAAATGTGGGTCATGACCGAAAGAGTAAGATCGCGGATACAAGCGGCCGAAATGAGTTTTTCAGAAGGGTGGCTGGCATCTCCCTTTGAGATAGGGTGAGAGGTTCAGTCACCCGAGAGAGACTCGGAGTAGAGCCGCTGCTCCTTCACTTGGAAAGGAGCCTGCTTAGTGGTTCGGGCATTTCGTTGCACGTCCCACTGGGACGATACCCCGCGGCAGGCCAAGGACCAGATGGGGGGATCACATCTCCTCTCTGGCCTGGCAACGCTTCGGGATCCCCCAGGAGGAAGTTGCTAATGTGGCTCTGGAGAGGTAAGCCGAGGGATCTCTGCTGGAGCTGTTGTCCCCGCGACCCGATTCTGGATAAGCGGTTGACGATGGATGGATTTGATCGGTTGTCCAGAAATACACTTAGGAATGCCATAAAAGCTCATTTCATCCATCTCCAATCCAATCCAATCCACTTTATTTATATAGCACATTTAAACAACAATAACGTTTCCAAAGTGCTGCACAGCCATTTTAAAAACAATTGTAAAAAAAAAAAAAAAAAAAAGTATATATATATATATATATATATATATATATATATATATTATGCTCCACCAATGACTCTCGCTTCGAATCTGGCGATTGTGGCAGTCGACAATCGCACACCTCGTCGGTATTATGATTATCACTGGGATGAATGATCAACAACGATGAGCGTGTTTACAAACAAAGCCTACCAATATGGCCTATGCATTGTGGGAAACGTAGAAAAATCGGAAGCCTTGTATTGGCCAATTGGTGTGGCTTGTCACTTAGGAATCGAACAAGACAACATGAAAAGTACAAAAACAGGACGAAAACCAAATGTAACAATACGCCAAAAGAAACCCTATATGTAGCATGATTTAAATTGGTTTCGTGGCCCCGAGTGGGTTTGGATTCGGTAGAAACGGACAGAAATTGCTGTTTTGAGGCTGAAAACTGGGATTACTTTGACAAGGAAAACTGGTCGTTCAGATTTCAGCACTTTTGAGACACACCTTGTATAGAGCTTGATTTAAAATGTATCCTTGATGCTAACACATGTTTTGTATGCATTATCATTAATACAATGTTTGGACTTACTTGCAGAGATTGCAGAATGTTTATCAAAGAAGGGCAGTCACTTCAACACCTTTGGAGGGAATCCAGTGGCTTGTTCCATTGCTTCATCCGTCCTTGATGTAAGAATACCTCTCCCTCTCACTTTTCAATATGAAAAGAGGCTGAAATATTGGTAAAAACACAAAGAACGAATCCTATTGTTGACATAAAAATGTGTCTTTGCCAAAACGTCAATGAACACAAATGCTAACGTTAACTGCTGTTGTGCCTTAGCTCTACGGATGTTTTTTTTTTTTTTGTTCCACCTTAACCGATACTGGTGCCAAATCAGTACTTTTGAAATAGAGCTGGTTAAACGGTGCAAAAATGTTTACTTAAATGTAAAACTGACATTTCTATCATGCAAATTAAACATATTAGTCATTCCAAATCTTCAATGATTCTAATTTCTGGGTGAGATTTGGTGGCAAAGCAAGGTTTGTAGTCCAATCCCTGATCGAGTTGTCTTCAACTAATATTGTCTCGACACATTTGTATGACCGTCTTTTAGACAATCAAAGAAGGCGGCACGCAGCAAAACAGTCTGAAGGTCGGCACCTACCTTATGGTGGAACTTGCCAAACTCAGAGACGAGTATGAGGTCATCGGTGACGTCCGAGGCAAAGGCCTGCAGATCGGTGTTGAAATGGTCCAAGACAAGGTAAAAGTGTTTATAATACTGTCATATGAAAATAATAAATAACAATCTATCATCTAATCATGTCTTTTTTCCAATGTTGGCATTAGTACTAAAGTAGGAAGTAAATCAATTTTACAGGCAGTGGATAAGTGCTTTTATAGGTAGCTCCATGTGTCACCATGGTAACTGCCAAACACATTTAACCGTGTATTCTCAATTCTCGCTCAAAATAATGTTCCATTCCTCTTCTGTAACCGGCACAGGCCAGCAGAGCCCCTCTATCATCTCAGGACATGAATCAGCTCTTTGAGGACATCAAGGACATGGGCGTCCTCATTGGAAAGGGTGGGCTGTATGGACAGGTACTTAACTGCAATTAAGATGGTTTATTTGGGTCGAGTAAGGGCCGGAACTGCAGCAGACTCTCGATGGACCTCATTGATGCATATGTCAAATGATTTGATCTTCAGTTATTTTTAATAGCAAGAATTGAGTGCACAATTTCAATTTGGGTAAACAAATGTATGATATGGAAACACCAGGGTATGTTGTCACACTTTTTTACTTGAATTGTTCACCAAATAATCTTTCAATCAATTGTCATTTTTTACACACATTCACCCATTCACACACACATTCCCACACTGAGGGTGGGAGTTGCCATGCAAGGCCCCCCAATATATATATATATATATATATATATATATATATATATATATATATATATATATATATATATATGTGTGTGTATGTGTGTGTGTTTGTGTGTGTGTATATATACATACTGTACATATATACATATGTAAGTATATATACATACATATATATGTACAGTACGTATATATATGTATATATAAATATGTATATATATGTACTGTATGTATATTTATATGTATGTATATATGTACATATACATCTATATGTATACATACATTTATATGTATATATATGCATATATATATATAAATGTGTGTGTGTGTGTGTGTGTGTGTGTGTGTGTGTGTGTGTGTGTGTGTGTGTGTGTGTGTGTGTGTGTGTGTGTGTGTGTGTGTGTGTGTGTGTGTACGTATATGTATATATATATATATATACATGTATATATATATGTACAGTATGTATATATACATACTGTACATATATATACATATACATGTATGTATACATATATATGTATACATGTACAGTATGTATATAGACATATATATGTATATATGTACAGTATGTATATATGTATGTATATATATGTATATATACATATATATGTATATACATACATATGTATATATACATTTATATGTATGTATATATGTACATAAACATATATGTATACATACATGTATATGTATATATATGCATGTATATATATACATTTATATGTATATATTTGCATGTGTATATATACATTTATATGTATATATTTGCATGTGTATATATACATTTATATGAATATATTTACATTTATATATGCATGTATATATACATATATAGACATATATATGTAGATATATACATTTGTATATACATAAATATATGTATATAGACACATTTATATACATATATGTATATATACATAAATGTGTATATATATGTATATATACATAAATGTGTGTATATATATATATATATATATATAAATGTATATATATATATATATATATATATATATATATATATTTATATATATATATATATAAATATATATACGGGTATATATACACATTTATGTATATATGTATACAGTACATAAACGTGTGTAAAAATGTGTATATATACAGTATATACATATATGTACAAACCCCGTTTCCATATGAGTTGGGAAATTGTGTTAGATGTAAATATAAACGGAATACAATGATTTGCAAATCATTTACAACCCATATTCAGTTGAATATGTTACAAAGACAACATATTTGATGTTCAAACTGATAAACTTTTTTTTTTTGCAAATAATCATTAACTTTAGAAATTGATGCCAGTAACACCTGACAAAGAAGTTGGGAAAGGTGGCAATAAATACTGATAAAGTTGAGGAATGCTCATAACTTATATAGAACATCCCACAGGTGTGCAGGCTAATTGGGAACAGGTTGGTGCCATGATTGGGTATAAAAGCAGCTTCCATGAAATGCTAAGTAATTCACAAACAAGGATGGGGTGAGGGTCACCACGTTGTAAGCAAATTGTCAAACAGTTTTAAAACAACATTTTTCAACGAGTTATTGCAAGGAATTTAGGGATTTTATGATCTACGGTCCGTAAAATCATCAAAAAGGAAAATCTGGGGAAATCACTGCACGTAATCAACGATATTATGGACTTTTGATCCTTAGGCGGTACTGCATCAGAAACCGACATCAGTGTGTAAAAGATATCACCACATGGGCTCAGGAACACTTCAAAAGACCACTGTCACTACATCTCTAAATGCAAGTTAAAACTCTACAATGCAAAGTTGAACCCATTTATCAACAACATCCTGAAACGCCGCCGGCTTGGCTGGGCCCGAGGTCACCTAAGATGGACTGATGCAAAGTAGAAAGGTGTTCTGTGGTCTGACGGGTCAACATTTCAAATTATATTTGGAAACAGAGGACGTGGTGTCCTCCAGAACAAAGAGTAAGAAAAACATTTGGATTGTTATAGGCGCAAAGTTCAAAAGCCAGCCTCTGTGATGGTATGGGGGTGTATTAGTGCCCAAGGCATGGGTAATTTACTAATCTGTGAAGGCACCATTAATTCTGAAAGGTCCATACAGGTTTTGGAGCAACATATGTTGTCATCCAAGCAACGTTATCATGGACGCCCCTGCTTATTTCAGCAAGACAAGTGTTACAACAGCGTGGCTTCATAGCAAAAGAGTGCGGGTACTTTCCTGGCCCGCCTGCAGTCCAGCCCTGTCTCCCATCGAAAATGTGTGGCGCATTATGAAGCGTAAAATACGACAACAAGACACCGGATGTTGAACGACTGAAGCTCTACATAAAACAAAAATGGGAAAGAATTCCACTTTCAAAGATTCAACAATTAGTTTCCTCAGTTCCCAAACGTTTATTGAGTGTTGTTAAAAGAAAAGGTGATGTAACACAGTGGTGAACATGCCTTTTCCCAACTACTTTGGCACGTGTTGCAGCCATGAAATTCTAAGTTAATTAATATTTGCAAAAAAAAATTAAGTTTAGGAGTTTGAACATCAAATATCTTGTCTTTGTAGTGCATTCAATTGAATATGGGTTGAAAAGGATTTGCAATTCATTGTATTCTGTTTATATTTACATCTAACACAATTTCCCAACACATATGAAAACGGGGTTTGTATGTGATTTTTATTTTTAATAAATTTGTAATTTTATCCCAAAACATTTTGACAATGTCATAATGGAATATAGTCTGTAGAATCTTAAGGGCAAAAATGATTTTTTTTCCCCCATTTTGGAAAAAGGCTGTATTTTTAACATAATAAAGTTTGAAAAAACTGACTGAATGCTTTCCAGATGCACTGCATGTGTTAATGCATCTCAGAAATGACGCAATTATAATCATCATAGGTCCCCTTTTATGTACCTGTTACCGACTTGACCATTAACAGGATGGTCCTAATCTCTTCTGCTATGTTTGCTTATTTTTAGACCTTCCGCATTAAACCACCCATGTGCATAACCTTGGAGGATGCCAATTTCTTCCTGTCCGTCTTTAACAAGTCCATCCAGAACTACATGGAGAGAAGATAACGTTTCACATGAAGCAAATAAAAGAGATGGTGTCATCAACAGCGTGTCCGTCTTGTGTTTTGGTAAATATGTTATTGTCAGGACGACTAATCTACCTTCAGCTAACCGTTACAAAAAGTTGTGTTGTAAAATGACAAGAAACACAGGAGTTTTAAAGAGAAGTCAAACACTTACTCTGGTTTCGGACCACCTACTTACTGTAGCCATGCTTTGATTAACGGTACACTAAATTATGGTTATGCTCTAGTACTAAGTTATTACTAATCTGGAATTTATATTCAGCCTGTATTTCAAATGAAGTGCAAATAAAAAAAACAAGGACATTGAATACATGAATGCTGTTTTATTCTATGCATTTTTTTCTAAAATTAGAATAAAATTTCTATATTTTCGTCTAAGTAATCATTTTAGGAGAAACAGGATGAAAAACTAAATTGATGCCAGCTCAATACTGCGAGCAAATTGGCAGGCAAATAAATGCAAATGTTTGCTGAATAAAGTCACTCATTGATTATTTTTTTCATACGGTGTTGATCTGGAAATGTTTGCCTCGGCATTTTGATGGTGTGGGCGTGTGGCACTGAACGGAGATATTGATATGCAGATAAAGCACTCTTCATTCTATTTTTCAAATGATGCTACATATTAGCAGTAATGCTACGTTTTGTAGCAATGCTTTTGTCCATGCACCTGACAAATTATGATTGTCTGTTCGACATATTCCCACTTGAAGCTAAACCACTGCCAGACGATGGACCCCCTGCTGTTTTTCTTGGGAATTAATTCTTCCTTCATTTGTTACCAGATTTGCACCTTCTCTCTCTCGTATTACCACTCGCATGGCTCCGCTAGCATCACAGCTGACTTTACCCATGCTGCAGTGCTACCTCTCTGTTGGGCGAGGGCGTATACGTATGTGATGTATGACATGCCAGTAATGGTAAATGGTAAATGGGTGTACTTGTATAGCACTTTTCTACACCTTTTAGAGCCCAAAGCGCTTTGACAGTATTTCCATATTCGCCCATTCACACACACATTCACACACTGATGGCGGGAGCTGCCATGCAAGGCGCTAACCAGGGCCCATCAGGAGCTAGGGTGAAGTGTCTTGCTCAAGGACACAACGGACGTGACTAGGATGGTAGAAGGTGGGAATTGAACCAGTAACCCTCAGATTGCTGGCACAGCCACTCTACCAGTATGTGACGGGCTTGATGTCTGTGAGAAAGAGACAAGAAAGAGTGAAAAAAGCCTGTAGTGCAATGCCCGCTGCTAAAAGCAACTGTGTGAGAATGTATACTCAAATATCACGATATAGTCATTTTCTATATCGCAGAGACAAACCCGCGATATATCGCGAATATCGCCCAGCCCTACACACATATATATATATATATATATATACATATATATATATATATACTGTATATATATATATATATATATATATATATATATATACACACGAATACATACATACATATATACACATATACCTACATATACATATAAATACATAAATATACATATATACATACATACAGTGGGGCAAAAAAGTATTTAGTCAGCCACCGATTGTGCAAGTTCTCCCACATAAAATGATGACAGAGGTCTGTAATTTTCATCATAGGTACACTTCAACTGTGAGAGACTGAATGTGAAAAAAAATCCAGGAATTCACATTGTAGGAATTTTAAATAATTTATTTGTAAATTATGGTGGAAAATTAGTATTTGATCACTTCAAACAAGGAAGATCTCTGGCTCTCACAGACCTGTAACTTCTTCTTTAAGAAGCTCTTCTGTCCTCCACTCGTTACCTGTATTACTGGAACCTGTTTGAACTCGTTATCTGTATAAAAGACACCTGTCCACAGCCTCAAACAGTCAGACTCCAAACTCCACTATGGCCAAGACCAAAGAGCTGTCTTAGGACACCAGGAAAAAATTGTAGACCTGCACCAGACTGGAAAGAGTAAATCTACAATAGGCAATCAGCTTGGTGTGAAAAAGTCAACTGTTGGAGCAATTGTCAAAAAATGGAAGACATACAAGATCACTGATAATCTCCCTCGATCTGGGGCTCCACGCAAAATGTCATCCCGTGGGGTCAAAATGATCATGAGAACGGTGAGCAAAAATCCCAGAATCACACGGGGGGATCTGGTGAATGACCTGCAGAGAGCTGGGACCAAAGTAACAAAGGTTACCATCAGTAACACACTACGCCGATAGGGAATCAAATCCTGCAGTGCCAGACGTGTCCCCCTGCTTAAGCCAGTGCATGTCCAGGCCCGTCTGAAGTTTGCCAGAGAGCACATGGATGATACAGCAGAGGATTGGGAGAATGTAATGTGGTCAGATGAAACCAAAATAGAACTTTTTGGTATAAACTCAACTTGTCGTGTTTGGAGGAAGAAGAATACTGAGTTGCATCCCAAGAACACCATACCTACTGTGAAGCATGGGGGTGGAAACATCATGCTTTGGGGCTGTTTTTCTGCTAAGGGGACAGGGCGATGGATTCGTATCGTGAGATTTTGAGCCAAAACCTCCTTCCATCAGTGAGAGCTTTGAAGATGAAACGTGGCTGGGTCTTCCAGCGTGACAATGATCCCAAACACACCGCACGGGAAACGAAGGAGTGGCTCCGTAAGAAGCATTTGAAAGTCCTGGAGTGGCCTAGCTAGTCTCCAGACCTCAACCCCATAGAAAATCTGTGGAGGGAGTTGAAAGTCCGTGTGGCTCGGCGACAGCCCCAAAACATCACTGCTCTCGAGAAGATCTGCATAGAGGAATTGGCCAAAATACCAGCAACTGTGTGTGCAAACCTGGTAAAGAACTATAGTAATCGTTTGACCTCTGTTATTGCCAACAAAGATTATGTTACAAAGTATTGAGTTGAATTTTTGTTATTGACCAAATACTTATTTTCCACCATAATTTACAAATAAATTATTTAAATTTCCTACAATGTGAATTCTTGGATTTTTTTTTTCACATTCAGTCTTTCACAGTTGAAGTGTACCTATGATGAAAATTACAGACCTCTGTCATCATTTTAAGTGGGAGGACTTGCACAATCGGTGGCTGACTAAATACTTTTTTGCCCCACTGTATATATACAAATATACATACATATTTATATGTATATACACATACATACATACATATATATCGTCGTCGTTGATCACTCAAAAAGAGTATGAGTGTCCTACTGTTGGTGGGTCTGCCTTCAGGAGAACACCTGTGCGTGGAATCTTTTAAAGTGGGAAGACTGGTGCACAGACAGCCACCACACTGTTCTTGGCAAAGATAAGGCCAGGGTCCAATGGCATGGAGACAAAAACAATTGGGCGCCCATCTTTGCTGCAGCCTTCTTCCGCCTTTGTGACCGTTGTGGAGCTTCTATGCAACCATCATCCACCCACTCCACCGCTGAGGTCTATTACCACGAAGTCAGGTCCGTTGTGTCCTTGTGCAAAACACTTCACCCTTGCTCCTGGTTAGGGCCTTGCATGGCAGCTCCCTCAGTGTGTGAATGGGTGAATGCGGAATTAGATTTAAAGCGCTTTGAGTACCTGGAAGGTAGAAAAGCACTATACAAGTACAACCCATTTACCATTAAATGGAAGAAATTTGGGACTGCCACAAATCTTCCTAGACCTCGCCATCCATCTAAAACAGTGGTTCTTAACCTTGTTGGAGGTACCTAACCCCACCAGTTTCATATGTGTATTCACCGAATTCTTTTTTAGTGAAGAATAAAAAAACATTATTTCAAATTCAAGACAAAGTTATATGTTTTTTTTTACTTATGCACGAAATGAACATCACCTTGTTCAAAGAACAAAACCAACACAGTGCATGAACTCACAACAAATTACACACCTGCAAATCAGATGGAAAATTAAAGGGAACATTGTTTGGTGGTATTCATAATTAGTTGATAGGAAAAAGTTTTTATTTACACGATGAGTCGAGTGTGTCTCGACCTCCGCGGTGGAGGCTTCGCCGAACCCGAGGCCGACTCACCAAACCCTTAGAGTTCAATCGAACCTAGGTTAAGAACCACTGATCTAAAGTGAGCAAATGTGGTAGAAGAGCCTTGGTGAGAAAGGTAAGGAAGAACCCAAAGATCACTGCTCCCGTCCAAAGGCAAAACCTAGTAACTCACTTATAGCTGATTTTGAGAAAACAAAGGAAAACCAATCTATCTTGATGCTGTCTTACAAAGATCTAGAAAGTCATCAAACGTATAGATGTTTTCTTGAGCTTTCATTTTCTTGCCGATTGAGCCATGGATTGAATCTGCTCTCATGAACGGGTGCCCTTCCTCCAGATATTTTATCACAATCTCGGGTGGGCCCCATTCTGCGTTTGCACATTGGGCAAGAGCCGTGTACAGCGTCCAGTTTTTATTTTGACCTCCACAGTTATCTGCCCAAAAGAGTGTGCAAGGTGAAGAATCAAGAACAATACATTTAATGAAGGTGCTTGCAACGTCCTGGGCCAATCTTCCAAATATCCCCTCGTGCCATAATATCACATAATCAGGTTGACCGTCGGCCCCCATTCGTGCAAATGTCCCATTAAAGACAATAAGGCGACTGACGAAGAAGATCCGATTGGTCCTTTGAGATACTAGGTTTTTCTGTTGTATCTACGCGGTTATGTGGTAGTTGCTAGGTCCTGCCATGCGCCGAACAGCTTACTTACGGAACAAATTACAATATCGCATACACTAATGTAAAGCATATCCCCTAGAAACTCCAAAATTATTATCAGCTCAGTTTTGACCAAAATTGAGTTACTGGGTTTTGCCTTTGGACGGGGGACTGTGGCAGAGCTCCAAGGATGCAATTAGGAAATCAGAGAATGTTCCACTAAGTCAACTATCACTGCATCCCTCCACCAGTCGGAGCTTTATGGCAGACTGGCCCGACAGAAGCGTCTCATGTGAAAGCCTGCATAAAGTTGCCAAAAAACATATGAAGGACTCCCAGACTATGAGAAATAATACATTCTACGTGGTATCTATGGAGAAAACCAGGTACTCCTCATCACCTGCCCAATACAATCAAAACAGTAAAACATGGTGGAGGCAGCATCATGCTATGGGGATGTTTTTCAGCTGCAGGGACGGGACAACTGATTGCAATTAAAGGAAAGATGAATGCAGTCAAATGCAGAAATATCCTGGTAGAAAACCTACTCCAGAGTGCAACATAATTTCTAAGAAGACTGATTGCTGTGCGAGATCAAAACTGTGCTTCTCGTCGAAAATGAGGAGCAAAGTCAATACTTATGATCGTGCTAATTATATTTTAATTTTTTTTTTTTAATTTGCAAAAATGTCTACACTTCTGTTTATTTCTGTCAAGATGGGGTGATGAGTGCACAATAATGAGAAATAAAATGAACTTTTTTTTGTCGCAGCAAATGGTTGCAATGAAACAGAGAGTAAAACATTTAAAGGGGAACATTATCACACTTTCAAAAGGGTTAAAAACAATAAAAATCAGTTCCCAGTGGCATGTTGTATTTTTTGAAGTTTTTTTCAAAATTTTACCGGTCTCCGAATATCTCTAAAAAAAGCTTTAAAGTGCTTGATTTTCGCTATTTGCGATGCCACTATCCATTTCCCTGTGACGTCATACAGTGCTGCCAATGTAAACAAACAATGGCGAATACCACAGCAAGATATAGCGACATTAGCTCGGATTCAGACTCTGATTTCAGCGGCTTAAGCGATTCAACAGATTACGCATGTATTGAAACAGATGGTTGTGGTATGAAAGTATTGAAGAAGAAACTGAAGCTATTGAGCGAATAGCTATTGACGCTATTCATAGCCATAGCATGGCCGAATAGCTGCGTTAGCATCGCCGGTAAAATGTGCGGACCAAACGATCAGGACTTTCGCATCTTTTGACACTGGAGCAACTTAAATCCGTCGATTGGTAAGTGTTTTTTTTCGCATTAAATGTGGGTGGAAGGAAACGTAATATAGTTGCAAATGCATCTGCAGGTTATCCATACATCTCTGTGCCATGTCTGCTTTAGCACCGCCGGTAAATAGCATGTTAGCATCGATTAGCGTAGCGTGTTAGCATCGATTAGCTGGCAGTCAACATCAACAAAACTCACCTTTGTGATTACTGTGACTTTATTGTTACAAATGCATCTGCAGGTTATCCATACATCTCTGTGCCATGTCTGCTTTAGCACCGATGGTAAATAGCATGTTAGCGTCGATTAGCATAGCATGTTAGCATCGATTAACTGGCAGTCACGCCGCGACCAAATATGTCTGATTAGCAAATAAGTCAACATCAACAAAACTCACCTATGTGATTTCGTTGAATTTATCATTGCAAATGCATCTGCAGGTTATCCATACATCTCTGTGCCATGTCCGTCATCGCCGGTAAAATGTGGAGACACTTTGGTACATTCAATGGGGGTCTGGCGGCAGACACTTTCGCATCTTCGGGCCAGTGGTGCAACTTGAATCCCTCCCTGTTAGTGTTGTTACACCCTCCGACAACACACCGACGAGGCATGATGTCTCCAAGGTTCCAATAAATAGTCGAAAAAATGGAAAATAACAGAGCTGAGACCCAATGTTTACAATGGGTTGAAAATGAAAATGGCGGCTGTGTTACCTCGGCGACGTCACATTCTGACGTCATCCCCTCCAGAGCGATAAACAGAAAGGCGTTTAATTCGCCAAAATTCACCCATTTAGAGTTCGGAAATCGGTTAAAAAAATATATGGTCTTTTTTCTGCACCATCAAGGTATATATTGACGCTTGCATAGGTCTGGTGATAATGTTCCCCTTTAAAGAAACCTGAATACTTTCTGTACAGAGTTGTAGGTGCCAGCTAATGTTATTTGTAGTCTTAATTTCCTTTGCATGACATTGGTGATTGGCAGGGCTGTAAGTCACGTGTGGAATGGTACATCAGCAGTAGTGGTATCAGCTGTTCAACTGGCATTTTGATGATTGGACTGAGGGGAGGCGAGAGCGAGTCCGACTTTGCTGAGTGCATTCATATTAATAATCCATCTAAATTGTTAGAAAAGTTTGCAAAGTTGTTTCACTGATTTCAACGGCAAATAAATATTTAGAACGCAACAACCTTGAAACGATCGTTTTTGGAGAACCCAGCGCGCCCGGCAGTTACATGTTTTCCCCCATTCAGCCTTTTTGCAACTATGAATGGTAAATGAGTTGTACTTGTATCGCGCTTTTCTGCTTTTTTTTTTTAAGGAACTCAAAGCGCTTTGACACTACCGTATTGCCTTGAATTGCCGCCAGGGCGCTAATTAATTTAAAACCTCTTCTCACTCCGGCGCTTACCAAAGGCATGCTGTAAATTTAGGCCTGCGCTTATATATTTGTGTGTGATGTAAGGATACTATCATGAAAAGCACATTTAATAACGGTGGAAGAGGGGTTAGTGCGTCTGCCTCACAATACAAAGTTCCTGCAGTCCTGGGTTCAAATCCAGGCTCGGGATCTTTCTGTGTGGAGTTTGCATGTTCTCCCCGTGAATGCGTGGGTTCCCTCCTGGTACTTCGGCTTCCTCCCACTTCCAAAGACATGCACCTGGGGATAGGTTGATTGGCAACACTAAATTGGCCCTAGTGTGTGAATGTGAGTGTGAATGTTGTCTGTCTATCTGCGTTGGCCCTGCGAAGAGGAGGCGACTTGTCCAGGGTGTACCCCGCCTTCCGCCCGATTGTAGCTGAGACAGGCGCCAGCGCCCCCCGCGACCCCAAAAGGGAATAAGCGGTAGAAAATGGATGGATGGTTATTATGGTCTTACCTTTAATTATAAATGAAGCCGATGCGCAGCTCCTTCTGATCAAAAGCATCAATAACTTGTTTATAGAAGTCTTCCTTATCTTTCTTCAGTTTTAAAAGTCTCTCTGTCTCGATGGAGATCTTCCTTTATTACCTCCTGTTTCGATTGAAAGTCCAGTTAAGATATGTAATCCTCCATGTTAAAAGTGCAAGCGTGAGGAGTGCCAGTGATCACTATCGCCCTCTACGAGCCGAACGATCAAAGCAAGCATGGCGTCCTTCTTGCGGTTCATCGCCCTGAAGTGAAAGCCATCTGAGTTGTGGACAAAGGAGTGTACCTCACTCCATCGGCAACTTTCTAGCGGTGGCGAGTGACGACAGCGGGGCGGCGAAGGAGTGGCTCGGCTAGCGGCTAACGGTTAGCGACCGGGAGCAGCGGGACCACCTCGCGGTGACGAGACTGGCAAAAGAAAACCAAGTGAATCAAGAAAATGACTGCGAAACACAAGAAACTCGAGGAAGACGTGGAGGAGATTAGAAAATCTATTAACTCCCTGTCGGAGGATGTAAGGACAGTGGCCAAACAGCAAGACACACTCATGGAGTTGTTGACCGAAATCAAAATGCTAAAAAACATCAAGGAGAAAAACAAGAAAATTGTCGACCTAGAAGCAAGAATTGACGAACTTGAACAATATACCAGATGGACGATTTGATTATAAGCGGACTGGAAACCAAACATCGCACGTATGCAAGAGTGGCCGGGACTCACAGCAGGGACGCTGACAAGGACGCCGAAGCCCCGGCAGACGAACTTGAGACACTTGAACGGCAAGAAATTAATTTTTTCACAAGTAAAAACATATCTCTTCAAAGTGGCAGCATTTCGGCGTGCCATACTATCCCCAGGAAGGACAGTAGAACCAACCCAGCCGTCATGATCCGGTTTGTGAATCGAAAACATAAGACGGAGTTACTACGCCAGGGAAGGAAGCTGAAGGGAACTGGGGTTTACATCAATGAACATCTTACAAAGAAGAACACCGACACTACAAGACAAGCACACATCCTCAGAAAAGAAAACAAGATACAAGCAACACGGACACGAAAATGTAAAATCATGATTCGGCTAAATGGACCATATGAAGAAGCCAAAGTTGTCACGATCCGAGAGCTCCGTGACTTGGATCAATATAGATGAGACCTGCTCGGCGTATGACCAGAGGTGGGTAGTAACGCGCTACATTTACTCCGTTACATCTACTTGAGTACCTTTTGGGATGAATTGTACTTCTAAGAGTAGTTTAAATGCAACATACTTTTACTTGAGTATATTTATAGAGAAGAAACGCCACATTTACTCCGCTCCATTTATCTACATTCAGCTCGCTACTCGCTACTTTTTTTTATCGATCTGTTAATGCACGCTTTGTTTGTTTTGATTTTGTCAGACACACATTCAAAGTAGGATCCGCGCATGCCTGCGTTTCACCAATCAAATGCAGTCACTAGTGACGTTGGGACCAATCAGACAGAGCCAGGCGGTCACATGACTGTCACACGTAGAATGTTGAAAAACTTATTGAGGTGTTACCATTTAGTGGTCAATGGTACGGAATATGTACTGTACTGTGCAATCCACTAATAAACGTTTCAATCAATCAATCAAAAGTCTAAAGGAAAAAAGACACTTGTTATTTTAACCGTACTTCCCGTCAAAAGGTTAATCGCACAGTTCCTGTCTTCACAATAAAAGCGCCGCTCCATCGAGCCTGCGCGAACAAAATAAGAGTCTCCCAAAGCCAGCGCAAACAAGCTAGCAAGCTACGGAGTTTGTCGTCAATGTATTTCTTGTAAAGTGTATAAAAACAAATATGGAAGCTGGACAAATAAGATGCCAAAAACCAACGACTTTCATGTGGTATTAGACAGAAAAGAGGAAATTTTTTTCTCCTCCATTTGAAAACGTGGACGTTATCAGCACTATAATTCCAATCAATGCAAGTCATCAGAATCAGGTAATACACCAACTTATATTCTTGTCTTCATGAAAGATAGGAATCTATGTGTTAAACATGCATGTATATTCATTAAAACTGTAACGCCGGTTCAGCATCGTGGTACCGGGTTCGATTCCCTCGAGGATGCGTCAAACGAAGAACACAACAAAGGTAAGATCTAACAAATTTATTAACAAAAAGTGAGCTCCGAACAAAAACACTGGAGCTAATAAAAAGGGAAACAAAAGACGCTAGCGTGAAAGCTAGGAAATATAAAGAACTAAGATTTGGCACGATGGCACAAAAAATGAAAACAAAGATGATTAGCATGTGAGCTAAAGATGACAACAAAGTGGCTTAGCTAATGAGCTAGCGAGAAAAACATACCTGACGTTACTTGTTGCATGTGAGCAAATTAGAGTCCCAGAAAGAATAAACAGAAGAGGCTGGTTATAAAGGGAAGGTAATTAGCAGTGAACAGGTGTGCAGGAACCGGGAGTAACAGCTGAAACTAATAAGTAACCATGGTGATGGACTAAACGGGAAATAAACGGATCAGACGGAGAATGAGAACAAAGATGGAAAAATAAACAGTAATATTTGAAGATCCGAGTCACGGATCGCAACAAAAACACCTTTAACATGTCAACAAAAACGGCAAAATAAATAAATACAAATTATATACTGTATTTATAAATGTATGTATGTATATATATATATATATATATATATATATATATATAAATATATATATATATATATATATATATATATATATATATGATATGTGTGTGTATGTATATGTATATATGAGGTAGATCACCTCGACTTGGTCATTTATTAAGTAATTGATTAACGTTGAAAATCTTATTGGGGTGTTACCATTTAGTGATCAATTGTACGGAATATGTACTGTACTGTGCAATCTAATAATACAAGTTTCAATCAATCAATAAATGAATGTCTACTGAGCCTATGGTGCTGTTAAGTTATTGTGGCTCAATTTGCCTTAATTTTTTTTACTTTAATGTATTATTATTTAATATATATTAGTGTTTTAGTTGTTTAAGAGATATTCCTGGCTCTGAATTTGCTCATTGCTATTTTTATCTTTTTGTGCATTATTTGTTGCCGTAATCATTAAAAAAACAGGTTACTCATCAGTTACTCAGTACTTGAGTAGTTTTTTCACAACATACATTTTACTTTTACTCAAGTAAATATTTGGGTGACTACTCCTTACTTTTACTTGAGTAATAAATCTCTAAAGTAACAGTGCTCTTACTTAAGTACAATTTCTGACTACTCTACCCACCTCTGTGTATGACTGACATGGCTCATCCTTGGCTGGAGACGGGGAAGGCTTTGCGTCGAGAAGGGGAGACAACTGAGAATCAAGCGTTTTCAAGAGCTGAATACATGGACTATAAATTACATGACTTTGAATATGATGTTGACGCAGATAACCATCTGTTCAACTGAATCAATGCTGCTTGTGACTACTACACCGAGGAACAATTTAATGACAATGTTAGCTTAGGTAATACATTTTCTTTAATACATTTCAACTGCAGAAGCTATATGCAAATTTCTCGAAGATTGACGAATACTTGAAGACTTTAAACAGCAAAATCAAAATAATAGCACTTTCTGAAACATGGATCGATAAAGACGGAGGTATCGACTTCTCCATTGACGGGTATGAGTTGTTTCACAGTAGTAGAAAAAACAAGAAGGGAGGAGGTGTGGCCCTGTTTGTTGACTGCGACTTGAAATGTAGACCTGTTGAATGTATGTCAGTGGTAATTGACGATTTATTGGAATGTGTAACTGGGGAGGTAGACGTAGAAAAGAAGAGAAAATGTTATTGTTACGTGTTTATATAGGACACCTGGGTCTAAGGTAGAAATATTTAATGATAGTCTGGAAGAATTACTGTGTAAGGTAAAGGAAAAGAAAACATTGGTCATGTATGGCGACTATAACATAGACCTGTTAAGCTCACCCAGAAATAAATCAAAAAGAGACTTCTTGGATGTGGTATATCGTAGAGGGCTTTATCCATTGATCACCAAACCCAGTAGAATAGCGACAAATTGTGCAACGTTAATTGATCACATCTTTATAAATGAGATAGAAAATAATATAAACAGTGGATTAGTAATTAATGATATAAGTGACCACTTACCTGTGTTTCTTACTTATGACTGTCAAATGTATAGAAAGAGGGAGGAGAAAACCCATAGGTATACAAGGAAAAGGACTGAAGAGGCAATAAATAAATTTAGGAAGGCCTTATTTGAAGCGGACTGGAATGAGGTGTATGTGGGAGAGGCAAATGCTGCATATGAGGCTTTTCTTAATATATGTTTATCATTGTATGAAATGCATTGTCCGAATGTATGGAAACAAAGAGACAGCTACAATAAAAAGCCTTGGATTATAAAGGAACTACAAAATGCTTGTAAAAAGAAAAACAAACTTTATAGAGACTTTATAAAAGTAAGAACAAAGGATGCTGAAACAAAATATAAGGTTTACAAAAACAAATTGATAACAAAAATGAGACAAGCTAAAAATGAATATTACAATGACTTACTAGAAAAAAAATAAAAACAATATTAAAGGAACTTGGAATATTCTGAACAAGGTAATAGGTAAAACATCGAGGCCTACAAACCCACCAAGCTATTTTATCAATGAGGATAATAAGATGATAACAAATATGAAAGTAGCAAATGGATTCAATTCTTTTTTTGTGAATGTTGGACCCAAATTGGCAGAGAGTATTGAAGAACATAAAGATATACAGAGTGGATGGAGAGGGGGAAGCAAAGTGCTACAGTCCATGCTTTTAGGAGATGTTAGTGAAAATGAAATTCTATCAGTAGTAACCAAACTGAAAAATAAGGCATCAACAGACAGTGATGGTATTGACATGATAATTGTAAAAAAAGACTATTGACTGTATCATCAAACCTCTATGTTATGTTTTTAATCTCTCTTTTCAAACAGGGACTTTTCCAAATAGAATGAAGGTAGCAAAGGTAATTCCACTCTATAAAACGGGAGATAAACATATATTTACTTATTACAGACCAGTGTCACTGCTGTCACAATTTTTTAAAATAATTGAAAAAATATTTGTAGAAAAATTAGACAGTTTTATTGAGAAGAACTTGCTGTTGAGTGAGAGCCAGTATGGATTCCGAACTAATAGAGCCACTGCTTCAGCTGTAATGAATATAATGAAGGATATAGCAACAGCAACTGATAATAGGAAATACACTATCGGGGTTTTTATCGATCTTAAAAAAGCATTTGACACTATAGATCAGGGGTGTCAAACTCAAATGCAGAGTGGGCCAAAATTTAAAACTGAACGAAGCCTCGGGCCAAGGTTCAACAAATTAACCGTTTTTATTGGGACCCAAACAAGTTTTGCATTGAAAATTGAACAAGCAAGGCTTATATAACTATAGAGACATGCAAAATCGAGTTTCTAATAATAAATAAAAATCAGTGGCATATCAAATAAAACTTGAATGCCTCTTTTCTTTTTGGAGCCTTCTGAGGTACATATCAAAATTAACTTTTTCCATGGATAATAATATTGAAAAGAAAATAATGAATTAATCAAACATTTCAAGCCTTGAGAAAGTGCATGAATTAAACTTTAATTATTGCTCAGTTTGCTACACTGATTTGCTTTAACACTGAATATGGAACAAGCAACGCTTATATAATTTAATAGTGCAAAATCAACTTTCAAAAAACAAACGAAAAAAACATCAATGGTATATGAAATAAAATTTAAATAAAAACATGTAATGCCTCTTTTCTATTTGCAGCCTTCTGAGGTAAATATCAACATTAACTTTTTCCACAGGCTGATAAATTTGAAAATAAAATAATGAGGTGGGCGGGGTTCGTTGGTAGCGGGGGTGTATAATGTAGCATCCCGGAAGAGTTAGTGTTGCAAGGGGTTCTGGGTATTTATTCTGTTTGTTGTGGTTACGGTGCGGATGTTCTCCCGAAATGTGTTTGTCATTCTTATTTGGTGTGGGTTCACAGTGTGGCGCATATTTGTAGCGGTGTTAAAGTTGTTTATACGGCCACCCTCAGTGTGACCTGTATGGCTGTTGACCAAGTATGCCTTGCTTGCACTTGTGTGTGTGAAAGCTACATATTGGAGGAAAAGTGGACGTGAGAACTGGATTTCTGAGGAGCAAATTTTATTTTCACTCGCATACAATACATTCTAACTTGGATTGTTTCCCTGGTTTGGAGACTCTCCCGAAGGACAGTGCAGCGAAGATACGACAAACTCCCTTCTTGTCTCTCATGGGCACACGCCTGTTGTTGTTGACTTTAGACTAGCGACTGCACAAGATCAAGGCCTTTAAGGCACGCCCCCAATATTGTTGTCCGGATGGAAATCGGGAGAAATTTGGGCTAATGGTTGCCCCGGGAGATTTTCGGGAGGGGCTCTGAACTTCAGGAGTCTCCCGGGAAAATCGGGAGGGTTGGCAAGTATGAGTTTTAGCGGTGAATGCCGCTGTATAATACCGGCGGGCCAGCTCTAATGTTAATTTGATATTGCCTCAAGGGCCACATTTAATTACAGGGCGGGCCAAATGCTATAGATCATTCTATATTATTGTCCAAGTTGCACTCACTTTGTGTGAGAGGAATAGTTTTAGAATTGCTAAGAAGTTATTTAGATAATAGACAGGAGTTTGTGGATTTTTTGGGTAATACATCTGGACAAATGAGGATTTAATGTGGAATTCCACAAGGTTCGGTTTTGGGACCTAAATTGTTTATCCTGCATATTAACGATATATGTGAGGAATCAGTTATTAAAATTTGTTTTATTTGCGGACGACACCAACTTTTATAGTTCGGGACATGACTTAAAAGCGTTATCAATCCTTATTGAACAGGAAATGATTAAACTTAAGAGATGGTTTGATGTCAACAAATTATTATTAAATGTAAAAAAAAACAAAGTTTATGATTTTTGGTAAGAGGAAAAGAGAGGACACCATCAAACTGTCAATAGATGGAATTGATATTGAAAGGGTTTCTGAACTTAGATTTTTAGGAGTGATACTGGATGACGGTCTGACATGGAAATCTCATATTGCACATGTACGAAAAAAGATGTCTAAGAGTATTTTTATATTAAACAAGGTAAAATATGTGTTAGATTATAGGGCAATGCGTATATTGTATTGTGCACTTACAATATATTGCCATATATCAGCTACTGTGTGGAAGTGTGGGGGAACACATATAAGAGGAACATAAAGGCATTGTATCAACTACAGAAGAGAGCTATAAGGATTATTCATAAAGTAGATTACTTAGAACACACTAACATATTATTTATTAACTCTGGACTATTGAAACTAGAGGAGCTAGTAAAGCTACAGACATTGTGTGTCATGTTTAAGGCTAAAAGTAAAACATTACCAGCAAATTTACAAAAAATGTTTGTCATCACTTCTGAGAATAAAGAGCATAGAAGAAAAAGTCATTTCAAACAACAATATTCAAGGACAACTTTAAAACAAATGTGTACATCAGTGGTGGGGGTAAAATTGTGGAATTCTCTTTACAACGAGATAAAAAAATGTAATAATATATTCCAATTGAAAAAAATATATAAAGATAGAACAATTAGATCATATGGACAGCCATAAGTGTTTAATTTTTGCTTTTTATTTATTATTTTACTTATTTTTTTTGTCTGGTTTTGTATTTGCTCTGTATCATTACGTGAGGTGTATATTATTATTATTAGTTTCTCTGTTTGGTTTATACTTTATAAAGTTTTGCGCTTCTTGTTTTTTTCTTTTTTGATTGTTTCATTACATTTGGATATATGTGTCGGTTTAAATGATATTCATGAAGTAAGATAATGTATAATGTCAAAGGGGGCAGGAAATTATAAGATTTTCTTCATCCTGCTACTTCTCAGGCATTGTTTTGTGAATTTATACGCAAATACGGTATTAGCTTTCACTGCTATGCTGATGACACCCAACTCTACATGCCCCTAAAGCTGACCAACACGCCGGACTGTAGTCAGCTGGAGGCGTATTTTAATGAAATTAAACAATGGATGTCCGCTAACTTTTTGCAACTTAACACCAAAAAAACGGAAATTCTGATTATCGGTCCTGCTAGACACCGACCTCTATTTAATAATACAACTTTAACATTTGACAACCAAATAATAAAACAAGGTGACTCGGTAAAAAATCTGGGTATTATCTTCGACCCAACTCTCTCCTTTGAGTCACACATTAAAAGCGTTACTAAAACGGCCTTCTTTCATCTCCGTAATATCGCTAAAATTCGCTCCATTTTGTCCACTAAAGACGCCGAGATCATTATCCATGCGTTTGTTACGTCTCGTCTCGATTACTGTAACGTATTATTCTCGCGTCTCCCCATGTCTAGCATTAAAAGATTACAGTTGGTACAAAATGCGGCTGCTAGACTTTTGACAAGAACAAGAAAGTTTGATCATATTACGCCTGTACTGGCTCACCTGCACTGGCTTCCTGTGCACTTAAGATGTGACTTTAAGGTTTTACTACTTACGTATAAAATACTACACGGTCTAGCTCCAGCCTATCTTGCCGATTGTATTGTACCATATGTCCCGGCAAGAAATCTGCCTTCAAAAGACTCCGGCTTATTAGTGATTCCTACAGCCCAAAAAAAGTCTGCGGGCTATAGAGCGTTTTCCGTTCGGGCTGCAATACTCTGGAATGCCCTCCCGGTAACAGTTCGAGATGCTACCTCAGTAGAAGCATTTAAGTCTCACCTTAAAACTCATCTGTATACTCTAGCCTTTAAATAGACCTCCTTTTTAAACCAGTTGATCTGCCGCTTCTTTTCTTTCTCCTATGTCCCCCCCTCCCTTGTGGAGGGGGTCCGGTCCGATGACCATGGATGAAGTACTGGCTGTCCAGAGTCGAGACCCAGGATGGACCGCTCGTCGGGACCCAGGATGGACCGCTCGCCTGTATCGGTTGGGGACATCTCTACGCTGCTGATCCGCTTGAGATGGTTTCCTGTGGACGGGACTCTCGCTGCTGTCTTGGATCCGCTTGAACTGAACTCTCGCGGCTGTGTTGGAGCCACTATGGATTGAACTTTCACAGTATCATGTTAGACCCGCTCGACATCCATTGCTTTCGGTCCCCTAGAGAGGGGGGGTTGCCCACATCTGAGGTCCTCTCCAAGGTTTCTCATAGTCAGCATTGTCACTGGCGTCCCACTGGATGTGAATTCTCTCTGCCCACTGGGTGTGAGTTTTTCTTGCCCTTTTGTGGGTTCTTCCGAAGATGTTGTAGTCGTAATGATTTGTGCAGTCCTTTGAGACATTTGTGATTTGGGGCTATATAAATAAACATTGATTGAGTGATTGATAATTGAGGTACAATTATGTATCGTTGAAAATGCACATCAATGAAGGAGATAAATAAAAAATGAATGAATGAATGAACTCTTGCAGCTTGTTGTTACTTCTTCTGCAGCTGAGTAGTCGCAAGAAGGATCACTATCGCCCTCTACCACCAGGAGGCGAGAGTAATTTAATGACTCATATTTGACACGCGCAGCATTGGAATATTAATACAACATAGCTGCTTACTGTGATTTTTAGCATAGTCAATAGCTTGGACCTTAAATCCTACTTAATAGCTCTTAATCTTCTTCCCTTTATGCGATTTCAAATTATTGAAATCAGCCTCCTCCATTTTGAAAATGATGACAGGTGAAGTGTCACTAGTGACGTGACGAATTTGACCCGGCGTTAATCCTGACCTGGCAGTAAAACTAAGCATGCGCTAATTATTTTGCGAAACGAGTTTGACCCGGCAGTAATTGTAGGCACGTGCATACTATATACCCGGCGGCAATTCAAGGAAATACGGTTTCCACATTCACCCATTCACACACTGATGGCGGGAGCTGCCATGCACGGCGCTAACCAGGACCCATCAGGAGCAAGGGTGAAGTGTCTTGCTCAAGGACACAACGGACGTGAAGGTGGGGATTGAACCAGTAACCGTCAGATTTCTGGCACGGCCACTCTCCCAACTTCACCACTCCGTCCCTACTATATGTATATATATATATATATATATATATATATATATATATATATATATATATATATATATATATATATATATATATATATATATATATATATATATATATATATATATATATATATATATACATATATACATATATATATATATATATATATATATATATATATATATATATATATATATATATATATAAAGGGCTTCACGGTGGAAGAGGGGTTAGTGCGTCTGCCTCACAATACGAAGTTCCTGCAGTCCTGGGTTCAAATCCAGGCTCGGGATCTTTCTGTGTGGAATTTGCATGTTCTCCCCGTGAATGCGTGGGTTCCCTCCGGGTACTCCGGCCGATGAGGTGGCGACTTGTCCAGGGTGTACCCTGCCTTCCGCCCGATTGTAGCTGAGATAGGCGCCAGCGCCCCCCGCGACCCCGAAAGGGAATAAGCAGTAGAAATGGATGGATATATATATAATATACAAATATATATATATATATATATATATATATATATATATATATATATGTTATGCTGGAAAGGTGTGAGGACATGTCGCTTCCTTGGCGAGGCACATTATAAAGTAGAGTACATACAAGTGGACATGAAAGGGATGTGCATCTGTAAGAGGAATGTGTTACCTAGGGCAACAAGGTACTTCAGAGACAAAAAGAGTGGTAACAAGATAGCAGAACTATATATATATATATATATATATATATATATATATATATATATATATATATATATATATATATATATATATATATATATATATATATATATATATATATATATATATATATATATATATATATGTATATATATATATATATATATACATATTAGGGCTTCACGATGGCAGAGGGGTTAGTGCGTCTGCCTCACAATACGAAGTTCCTGCAGTCCTGGGTTCAAATCCAGGCTTGGGATCTTTCTGTGTGGAGTTTGCATGTTCTCCCCGTGAATGCGTGGGTTCCCTCCGGGTACTCTGGCTTCCTCCCACTTCCAAAGACATGCACCTGGGGATAGGTTGATTGGCAACACAAAATTAGCCCTAGTGTGTGAATGTGAGTGTGAATGTTGTCTGTCTATCTGTGTTGGCCCTGCGATGAGATGGCGACTTGTCCAGGGTGTACCCTGCCTTCCGCCCGATTGTAGCTGAGATAGGCGCCAGCGCCCCCCGCGACCCCGAAAGGGAATAAGCAGTAGAAATGGATGGATATATATATAATATACAAATATATATATATATATATATATATATATATATATATATATATATATATATATATGTTATGCTGGAAAGGTGTGAGGACATGTCGCTTCCTTGGCGAGGCACATTATAAAGTAGAGTACATACAAGTGGACATGAAAGGGATGTGCATCTGTAAGAGGAATGTGTTACCTAGGGCAACAAGGTACTTCAGAGACAAAAAGAGTGGTAACAAGATAGCAGAACTATATATATATATATATATATATATATATATATATATATATATATATATATATATATATATATATATATATATATATATATATATATATATATATATATATATATATATATATATATATATATGTATATATATATGTATATATATATATATATATATATATATATACATATTAGGGCTTCACGATGGCAGAGGGGTTAGTGCGTCTGCCTCACAATACGAAGTTCCTGCAGTCCTGGGTTCAAATCCAGGCTTGGGATCTTTCTGTGTGGAGTTTGCATGTTCTCCCCGTGAATGCGTGGGTTCCCTCCGGGTACTCTGGCTTCCTCCCACTTCCAAAGACATGCACCTGGGGATAGGTTGATTGGCAACACAAAATTAGCCCTAGTGTGTGAATGTGAGTGTGAATGTTGTCTGTCTATCTGTGTTGGCCCTGCGATGAGGTGGCGACTTGTCCAGGGTGTACCCTGCCTTCCGCCCGATTGTAGCTGAGATAGGCGCCAGCGCCCCCCGTGACCCCGAAAGGGAATAAGCGGTAGAAAATGGATGGATGGATATATTAGGGCTGTGAATTTTGGGTGTCCCACGATTCGATTCAACATCGATTCTTGGGGTCACGATTCGATAATATATTGATTTTTTCGATTTGATTCAATTCTCGATTCAAAAACGATATTTTTCCGATTCAAAACGATTCTGTATTCATTCAATACATAGGATTTCAGCAGGATCTACCCCAGTCTGCTGACATGCTAGCAGAGTAGTAGATTTAAAAAAAAAAAAAAAAAGATTTTATAATTGTAAAGGACAATGTTTTATCAACTGATTGCAATAATGTAAATTTGTTTTAACTATTAAACGAACCAAAAATATGACTTATTTTATCTTTTTGAAAACATTGGACACAGTGTGTTGTCAAGCTTATGAGATGCGATGCAAGTGTAAGCCACTGTGACACTATTGTTTTTTTTTTTTTTATAAATGGCTAATGATAATGTAAAAGAGGGATTTTTAATCACTGCTATGCTGAAATTATAACTAATATTGATACTGTTGTTGATAATATTCATTTTTGTTTCACAACTTTTGGTTTGTTCTGTGTCGTGTTTGTGTCTCTTCTCAATTGCTCTGTTTGGTTTTGGAATCTCATTAAATTGTTATGGTATTGCTGTGTAGTGGTTTGTTGGATTGATTAAAAAAAATAAAAATTCGAATCGATTTTTTCCCACACCCCTAATATATATATATATATATATATATATATACATATATATATATATATATATATATATATATATATATATATATATATATATTTCTTAAGTCTTCAAAGTGGTGTGGAGATTGCTTCGCCACTTGACCTGGGACTTAAAGTGGTGCATTTTATGGTCAGGAGCATCGTTCTGCTATCTTGTTACCCCCCTTTTTGTCTCTGAAGTACCTTGTTGCCCTAGGTAACACATTCCTCTTACAGATGCACATCCCTTTCATGTCCACTTGTATGTGCTCTACTTTATAATTCATACCTTATTACATGACTCATCACATGTGCCTCGCCAAGGAAGCGACGTGTCCTCAAACCTTTCCAGCACTTATTTCTGGTGAAGAGCAAATTCTTGGTGAGTGTAATTCGGCACACACAGAAAACGCACATCCATCCATCCATCCATTTTCTACCGCTTATTCCCTTTCGGGGTCGCGGGGGGAGCTGGCGCCTATCTCAGCTACAATCGCACCTGGGGATAGGTTGATTGGCAACACTAAATTGGCCCTAGTGTGTGAATGTGAATGTGAGTGTGAATGTTGTCTGTCTATCTGTGTTGGCCCTGCGATGAGGTGGCGACTTGTCCAGGGTGTACCCCGCCTTCCGCCCGATTGTAGCTGAGAAAACGCACATGCTTTCCAAAAACTCCACAAGTGTTAAGAATAAACCCCGTTTTAATAACCTTTTATTTGTTAGCCAAGTAAAAGGCTAATACACATTAGACACAATTGCTTGAGGAATGGATGGGAATTATGAGCCCATTCATGCTGTGCTGTAGAGTCATGGGAAAGCTAATTTGCATCAAACTGCAGTCATTAGTTCATTCGGTTTTGAGTCCAACTCTCCCGTGGATCAAATTGCGTCATCTGTTCTTCCGTTTGTCCTTTTTGCTCTTGCTGGCCGAGACTGGACAGCCATTTGATGAGAGAGCGGAGGCATGGCCACTGGACTTCAGATGGTCAAAAAGCTTGTTTCTTGTAGGGAACTCGCCATTACAGGTCACACAGCGGAGGTTTATTGGTTTCTGGACATAGGGAGAACAATATGACATTACTTTATTTTTTTCTTTTAAATCATTATTATGGCCTCTGCCATGAGTTTGTGGTGAGTTTTGCAAATATGACATAACACTTAACTTAGTAGACGGTAAAGAAGGCATTTTACATCTTAGCGTCATTCTGGGTGAAAGTGCAGATAGTGTCGTTAAATTTTAATATTTCACAATTACAATCCACTTACCGTATTTTTCGGACAATAGGTCGCAGTTTTTTTCATAGTTTGGCCGGGTTGCGACTTATACTCTGGAGCGACCTTTGTGTGAAATTATTAAAACAGTGCCGTAAAATATCAAATTATATTTAGCTCATTCACGTAAGAGACTAGACGTATAAGATTTCATGGGATTTAGCAATTAGGAGTGAGCGATTGTTTGGTAAACGTATATCATGTTCTATATGTTGTAGTTATTTGAATGACTCTTACCATAATATGTTACGTTAACATACCAGGCACCTTCTCAGTTGGTTATTTATGCGTCATATAACGTACACTTATTCAGCCTGTTGTTCACTATTCTTTATTTATTTTTAATTGCCTTTCAAATGTCTATTCTTGGTGTTTGGTTTTATCAAATAAATTTCCCAAAAAAAATGCGACTTATACTCCAGTGCGACTTATATATGTTTTTTCCTTTCTTTATTATGCATTTTCGGTACATTGGGACATTATAACAAAAAGTACAATGTGTAATTGATAATTATATATATTAATAATAAAATAATAATAATAATAAGAATATATAAATATTGTTGCTGTCAAATTATTAATTTCTAAATCAGTTTAATCACACTAATGTCTTTGGATTAATCATTATTAGGTTACTTGCATGCATAATTTGAATAAACTTAAAAAAGACCCCAATATTTGGTCACAAATGCAGATATATTATTAGAATGTCATACGGGAACATTTTTGTAAATGTTTTACTTAAATGAATGTCATTTATTTGTTAAAAATTTGCAAACGGTATTATACTATTAAATCCAGTCAAGGTGTATTTTGAGTGAAATTTGCCAGCAGGCACAGCAGTCAGAGTCTACCCATTCATCTTTGTACTAAAAAATGCATTGACCTGATCACTGACTATAAAACAACCCG
This sequence comes from Nerophis ophidion, assembly GCF_033978795.1. Lineage (NCBI taxonomy): Eukaryota > Metazoa > Chordata > Actinopteri > Syngnathiformes > Syngnathidae > Nerophis > Nerophis ophidion. The sequence goes on along the minus strand of NC_084627.1, from coordinate 12,892,099 downwards.
TGCCGCTTTTCAGGTAACCAGCCATGATGCCGGTAAAGGAACATGTACTGTTAAAATAAATTATGTGATTAATCTCTGTATATTTATGATTAATATTACAGCTGTTTCGACATTATTTAATGTGTTTTAAATGTACGTGTATGGAATGAATTAGGGAAAAGAGCTTTCATTGTTCTGCCCCTTTGGCTTGAAAGAACACTACAGAATAAACTGAAACTCTCTGTACTTCTTCCACTCGAAGCCTTCCGTTCCATCTTGAGGGACATACAGTCAGATGTTTGTACAGTGCCTGTGTTTTTAAAAGGTGTACATCTTAAACTGTTTTTGTTATCGTCTTACAGCTCCCATTTTCATATCTTCTTAAAAATGCATGTTTTAATTTATGTCATCACCTTCTTATAACAATTTCTGTGGTTATCTGGTATGCGTTATTATCTGGTTCCATAAAATATTGTTACATTGTTGGAAGTTACATTTCTATATTGTTATATACATAGAATAACTACGGGGGCAAAAGGCCAAATAATTGTAATGATCGCTATGGCTTTTGTTTAGCTAATTTGAAGTGAGGTGAGTTTATTTTGAACATGCATACAATTACAAGATGATACATCACAATTTCCAGGTTCTCTTTTCAACATGTTCAAAAAGAAGTTGGAAGAATTTAATCCTACCCCTTTTCCTTTTCATAGCAGTTGCTAAAACATTGGTTCACTTTCTGTTCTTAATCTATTCACAATATACCCCATAAGTCATAACATTAAAAATGAATAATTAGTGAAGTAAGTAGTATTTTATGTGGTGAGATAAATACGAAAATCAAATTCAGAATGTTTATCATGGTTCTTTTTCTTTGTACTTTGTGAACCGTTTCTTGAATTGGATCATATTAGTACACTGTTTGATTTATTTGTTTAATCCATACCATAATTTAATTCCACATACTGATATACTAAATGTCTTAAGTGTTGTAGGTGCATATTTTTTCTCTTTTGTTGAGAATAATTGTTGGACATTCTTGGGTAGCCGGTTATAGTTTTGCTTTGTACATTGTTTTAGCTGTTTGCAATTTTTGTTTGGAATTTCAATATTTTCAATTAAATTTAGGGGTTTGTCTGTTTTGTACATCCAACATTATGTATTATTCTAACTGATCTTTTTTGTAACACAGTTAATGAATAAAGTGAACTTTTGTAGTTGTTTCCCCATATTTGTGCATAATAACTCTGATACGAGTGAGCAGTAGAAAATATGAAGTGATTTTTGGTCCCATGCATATTTAGCTTTATTCATTATTAACATAATTCTTGCCACCTTATGTTGTATATTTTTCATATGAGATTTCCAATTCATTTTATCAATACACCTAGAATTTGATTTAATTTACTCTTTGAATATCTACTCCGCCTATTGGTATTTATGTTTGACTCTCCCTTCTACTGTGACTGAATAGCACTACTTTAGTTTTACTGAGGTTTAAGGACAGCTTCTTTTTGTCAAACCATCTTTTTAATTTGTTAATTTATTTTGTTATTTGTATTAGCCTGTGTGTTCTCTTCTGAACAAAACACTGTTGTACCACCTGCAAATAATACTAACTTTAAGTCTTTTGTAGCATCACCAATGTCATTTGCACTATTGACTTTATTTTGCTGAAATAATCGTGTAAGACTGTAACGATTAAGCAATTAATTTGATTAAAAAAAAGGAATGATTTATATGTTGTTACTTTGATTATTCAATAATGGGCAACTGATAAAACATTATAAAGTCCGCACCGCGTTGAGTGCCCAGCACTTTAAATATGCAGACATAGTTTCTGCACGGCCGCTTAAATTGAGCACACATCAGAGTGGTGATGTGTGGGTGTGTGATCGATGTGGGCATTTTTTTTTTCCTTTCTATTATTTCACACATTTTAAAAGTGTAATTTCACTGTTAATTAAGTGCATTTATTGGAGAAAAAAGAAGAAGATTAAAGTAAACAGAACAATATTTTTTTATTTAAACCATTTTTCCTGAAATACACATTAAGGCTATAAAATGTGTTTTATCTGATGACTTCATTAGTCAAACAAACTAATTGATAGAGTACTCGATTACTAATATACAGTAATTCTCAGTTGCAGCCCGATAAATGTATGTAATAACAGGAGATATGTTTTGATTGATTTTGATTTATTTATAGATAGTTATATTAAATATTGTTAAAGTGTTCACAAACACAATTTTCGATATAAATATTGGTATACCTAAAACTTTTTTCCTGTGTTTTATTTTGATTAGAATCACAAATTAAGGCAAAATCACAAAATCTTTCAATGATTTAAAAAAAGTAAGTACGATACAAAATATCAGCAATACTAACCCTGTATTTACTTTTTCTTAAATTTATTTTATTTGCAGTATTCCCCCACCCCTAATGGACATCTCTAATGGCTGGATGTTGGAGCTTACAGCATGAATTACATCCTTAGTACACCAGCAGGTCAACAGCACAAATAATATAAACATTATCAAATAAGGGGGCAATTATATGTAACTGGTGGTAATTAGTTGTTTTAAAGAAATCTAAACTGGTGTTACTACACAAGTCTAAAAATTGTTTTTTTCTCGATCCAAAGTAATATAGTTGAGATTTAATTTTAGGTGCCAGCTCATGATTTTTAGAGGTGATAAATGTAGAAGATTTTGCAGAGGTATGTTTGCGCTCTTATACCAACCTCAGTAACCTGATCTCCTCCTAGATGTGATGAGTTGACGTTCTTTGATTTGTCTTTTCCTGCCTTTTTTGGCTTGGTATTAACAGAGCTAGACATGTAGACAGAAGAGTATGTTAATTAACAAAAATAAAGAAACAACAAGAACAACCATAAAGCAGGAAAGATGAACCACTGACGTTGTGACTTCAGTGGGAGGAGGAAGAGGTTTCTGCTTTTCAGTCTCTGTTGGGCTCGGACACGTCTCAGTAGTATCTGCAGCGGGGTCTGTAGCATCTGTTGTCGGTGCCTCCTTTTCCGCATCCTCCTCCACTGGAAAACTCTGCTTAAGAGGAGAGGTACATGTAGTAATCAAGTTGAGATGACTTGAGCTAAGCATCACTCACATTTGCTACTTTCTGCTGCCTCTTCTTCTTCTTTTGCTTCTTGGACAACCTGTGTGGTTGAACAAGACCATTGTTGGCATGAAAAGCACAACCAGGTTACTCAAAACAGTTCTCATGTTGGCTCACCTTTGTCTTTGGTTGTCTTCCTCAGCCTCATCTTCTTCCTGTCTGTCGTCACTCTCTTGCTCATCCAGGGCCATAGCACGTGAGTCATCGTCCTCCAGCTGTTGCCGCAACAACGCAACCATGTCCTTGTGTTTTTTTGATTTCTCATGGTTTTTCATACTTTGGAGGAGAAGAAAAACATAGGTTTTTAAATGTATTTTTTTAGTTGACATAAAGCAGAGTGGGCAGCACGGTGGAACGAAGGGTTAGTGCGTCTGCCTCACAATACGAAGGTTCCTGAGTAGTCCTGAGTTCAATCCCGGGTTCGCGATCTTTCTGTGTGGAGTTTGCATGTTCTCCTCGTGACTACGTGGGTTCCCTCCGGGTACTCCGGCGTCCTCCCACCTCCAAAGACATGCACCTGGGGATAGGTTGATTGGCAACACTAAATTGGCCCTAGTGTGTGAGTGTGAGTGTAAATGTTGTCTGTCTATCTGTGTTGGTCCTGGGGTGAGATGGCGACTTGTCCAGGGTGTACACTGCCTTCCGCCCAATTGTACCTGAGATAGGTTAGAATAAAGCGGAGGGGTTTTTTTGCTGGGCAGCAGAGACGTCTGCTGGCAAATGTGAGAACTGCATGCTTTAAATAATGGCCCATTAATTAATTAATTAATATATATATATATATATATATATATATATATATATGAACCAATACAAAATAAATTTACTATTGATAAATAAATTGAATTTTATTTTCCCATCCATCTATCCATTTTCTACCGCTTGTCCCGTTCGGGGTCACGGGGAGTGCTGGAGTCTATCTCAGCTGCATTCGGGCGGAAGGCGTGCTACACCCTAGACATGTCGCCACCTTATCACAGAGCCAACACAAATAGACAGACAACATTCACACTCACATCCACACACTACAGCCAATTTAGTGTTGTCAATTAGCCTATCCCCAGGTGCATGTTTTTGGAGGTGGGAGGAAGCCGGAGTACCCGGAGAGAACCCACGCAGTCACGGGGAGAACATGCAAACTCCACACAGAAAGATCCTGAGCCCAGGATCAAACCCAGGACCTTCGTATTGTTAGGTTCATGTTTATGTTACTGTTCCGCCGTGCTGCCTAAAATAAAAATTAAGAAATAAAAACTGCCTGCGTGTCAGCTCTGTGTTAGGGGCGTCAACATGTAAACTTTCTCTCATTACCTTACATCGGTTTGCGCTTTTTTACCCATTTAGTTAGATTTTCTAAAACATATACCGTACTTTTCGGAGTATAAGTTGCACCTGCCGAAAATGCACAATAAAGAAGGAAATAAACATATATAAGTCGTACTGGAGTATAAGTCGCATTTTTTAGGGAAATTTATATGATAAAACCCAACACCAAGAATAGACATTTGAAAGGCAATTTAAAATAAATAAAGAATAGTGAACAACAGGCTGAATAAGTGTATGTTATATGACGCATAAATAACCAACTGAGAAGGTATGTTAACGTAACATATTATGGTAAGAGTCATTCAAATAACTATAACATATAGAACATGCTATACGTTTACCAAACAATCTGTCACTCCTAATCGATAAATCAGATTAAATCGTATACGTCCAGTCTCTTACGTGAATGAGCTAAATAATATTATTGGATATTTTACGGTAATGTGTTAATAATTTCACACATAAGTCGCTCCTGAGTGTAAGTCGCACCCCCGGCTTAACTATGAAAAAAACTGCGACTTATAGTCCGAAAAATACGGTACTATAAAAGTAACACATTGTTAGAGTGGTCAGTCCATTTTTTTTTTGAAAACAAAATATATTTAAAAAAATGAAAACAAATTTAATTCTGCTATAAATACACAAACAGAGATCATCATTAATTTGCATAATTGGTAATGACATGCGAATGTAACTGTAATAAACACATTAAAAACTAAGAATAACATTGTTGGCGTGTAGGAGACAAAAATTGAGTAAAAAAATAAACCCTGAAAAAAAATCTAGTTTAGAAATACAACTGAACTTTCATTTCTATCTTTTTTTTTTAATGTCACAAATAGGGCTGGGCGATCTGGCTGAAAACTCTATCACATTATAAGTTTTTCATATTGATCGATATTGATACAATTTCCAACTTATCAATGGTGCTATTTATCAGTTGCGAGGGTGTCTGATGGGGAGTAACAACAACATTTTCCAGTAGCTTGGCTACTTTTTGTGAGAGTAACTATTTCTGTAGCTTAGCCATTTTTAAACCCATGTAGCTAGGTAGCTTACATCAAAAGATACAAGCTACAAAGAGAGAAAATGAACCGCGAATCCAGGCCAAAAAAAAACATGGAAAAATACAAGGACCTGGATAAATGAGATGAATGAGAATGTTCGTGTGATGAGTCACAATTGGCTAAAGTTTGGGTAAATCATTATGGACTGGCCAGTCAGGGGAAAAATATGGCGAAACCAGGAAGCAAAACCAGGAAGTGTCCCCAAAAGTGGGACACTTCAAGCTGACTACTCAAAAAAATCTTATAAAAGAAAAACACTTGAAAATGGCAGAGGAATTCTATCCCACAGATAAGATTTTTTCTTTAGTGATAACGACTACGTCCAGGTAACCGGCAATAATGCATGTCCTCGGCAAAACCTTAGCTTTTAGTTGTTTACGCTATAAACCAAAATCATATTTTTTGTTTCATCTGACATCACATGGACTAATATAAGACCTTCTGGAGGAAAGTTTTGTGGGTGAGATGAAACAAAAACGTAGCTGTTTGGCCACAATACCCAGCAATATGTTTGGGGACAAAAGGTGATGTCTTTAATCCCAGATACACCAATCCTATCGTCGAGCATGGTGGTGGAAGTATTATGCTCTGGGCCTGTTTTGCTGCCAATGGAACTGTTGCTTTAAATGGGACAAGGAAAAAGGAGGATTACCTCCAAATTCTTCAAGACAACCTAAAATAATCAGCCCAGAGGTTGGGTCTTGGGCGCAGTTGCGTGTTCCAACAGGACAATGACCCCAAACACACGTCAAAAGTGGTAAAGGAATGGCTAAATCAGACTAGAATTAAGGTTTTAGAATGGCCTTCCCAAAACGTTGGACAATGCTGAAGAAACAAGTCCATGTCAGAAAACCAACAAATTTAGCTGAACTGCACCAATTTTGTCAAGAGGAGTGGTCAAAAATTCAGCCAGAAGCTTGCTCGAAGATTGTGAATGGCTACCAAAAGGACCTTGTTGCAGTGAGACTTGCCAAGGGACATGTTACCAAATTGGCAAATTGGCAATACCAATCCCCAATACCAATTATCTTCTGCCACCTTTTAACTCAATGGCAGATTGGGTGTGCATGAAGCGTGTTAAAAAGCAAAATTACGATGCATTCTGCCTCCTACTGTAATGAGCTAAACAAAAAGCCATATTTAGACAGTCCTTTTAAAAAGTGTTCATGAGTGAGGGGTAACAGGTAAGTGCCATATCTGCCAAATATCTATATACTTACAGGTTACAGGTGAATGTGGCAGGTCAGAAATGTTGTTCATGTGACAGTCAGACTATTATTAAAGGCTTTTCGAGATTGTTTTACCCATAGGGTAGGTCAAGCCCAAAAGTAAACATCAAACATGTCACTCACGCTTTGTCCGATTTGAAGGATTTGTCGCAGGCTGGACAGTAAAGATCATCGAAGTAGCCGAGGTTGATGTTGTCTGCATCTGGTTGGTCTCCTTTAATAGAGGTTGTATCAGGTATTTGTTTTAAGACAAAAAATCTAAAAAAAAAAAAAAGTCAGAAAAAGGAAAAACTCAGACTGACCAAGTCCTTTTTCCAAAGTCTCCAGCTCTTCGCTTTCACTCTCCGACACGTCTCCAAACACTTCCCCATACTGAGCCTCCATCTTCTGCAGCTCATTCTCCAGCTCCGACATGGCGGCCCAGCTCTGCTCCTTGTACTCCTCCGCCAACCTTGGGAGACAGACAGCAATATTTAGTAATGTTCAACGGCAAGCCTGAATATAAAAAAAAAAATCTGCATAATTAGCACTGCTCACTTAGCCTGACTGAGCTTCTGCTTGCGCCTCAGCTCCTCCACCTTTTTGCTCTTCTCGGCGTTGCGCTCCTCCACCTGCTTGCGGTGCACATGTACCCGACGGTCGCGCTTGCGGACAAAGGCCACCAGCTGGCGCACAAGCTCGTTGCGCTCCTTCCGAGCCTTGTCTCTGGTTTTCTTGTTCTCCTTCTCCATGGCTCTCTTCTGCCAGCGGTTGGAACCCTGCCTGGTGTCGTACTCCTCCTTCCAGGCAAAGTTTTTGCGTGTGCAAAAGCTCTGCCAGTAGCCATAAAAGACGTGCACCACCTGGGAAATGGGAACAATGGAGTTGACCAAGATAACATAAGCCACAACTTTTACTTAAACAATATGGAGGAAGACTTTTCATAGGAGACCTCCATCAAGGCCTAACGATATGTGACCAAGTGGTGTTTTGAATTGGTGTTGCTGGATTTGAATAGTATATAAGAAACGTGTATGTCATGTTAGTATCTTCGTGGTAAAAATCGAAGTTGTAAATATCTAGTAAATTCAATGCTTATACTGCGCAGAACAGCCAGACCTTTAAAATACCTACGTGTCAGTAGATTACAGTTCCAGTTGTATGGTCATAAAAAACCCTAATAAAGAACACATTTACATATCCTTTTTTTTGGCTGTCATCATTGTCCTTGTCATTATCGGTAGATTTCTGTGGCGGCAAAAAAAAAAAACACAAAAAAATGTACATTTTTGGTTCTGGTTCACCAGTTTCCTGTTTTGTCTGTGGCTGAATCACATACATAAAATAAATTACAGTTCTCATCACTAAGGATGGGTATCTTTTACATTTGAACCAATACTATACCAATTTTCGGTACCGGGGAATCAATACCGGTACGCAATTAAACAATTTTTTCAGGTACTTTAGTGTGTGTTCATGTAGTGATATATTGTATTTATTGATCAAATATATTTATTTTTAATTTGACACTGATCTATTGCTGTCCTGCTGTTATATCTTGATTTCTTACACTGACGAGTCTCATTTGCAAGTATTATCTAATAAATTTTGCATGTCATGTCCATTCCGATATGTTAGCTGGCAGACGTGTATAGGCTAAGGTATGTTGCTGTAGACAGGAAGTAGCCTTTGCTATAAAGCTGAATGTGCCAGTCTTTTCTTTTATTGATCTCGAAAAAAGTTTTTACTGTAAGTATTGACCTTATTACACACAAGCTGTTTGATAGTTACATGCATCTCAGTGTATCTTGGGTTTGATTACCAAATTCGGAGATGTTGCAATCAGCATTCAAAATATCGTATGTATTATTATGAGTACATCACATTATAATCACTATATAGTTTTATCGGTTATTACTTCTGTTTAAGGGGGAACTGCACTTTCTTTTGGAATTCTACCCATCATTAACAATCATTATAAAAGACATGCCGACGGATGGGTTTTTTTACGCATTCTAACTTGTAAATAAATGTAAATAAAAGTCTGCTTACAATGGAGCAAATGGGAGGTCCTCTATTTCGACCAGAAAACCAACCGCCAACAATACAATTTACATTTCATGACTTGAATATTGACCAAGGTGTAATGACATTCATGTCATTTCCAAAACAGAAAGTGCAAGATTGTCAGAGACATTTTAAAACAAGCTATGCGTGCCCTTTTATGCATAATGTCACTAAGATGACATATCAAAACAACACTAAATTAAAGTGCACTTTTTGTACAGAACGCCACTACAATAGTTTAAAACAAATAAAGTGCACTTTTGTGCATGATGCTACACAAGATATTTCAATAACTGTCAAATAAAAATGAGCTGCATAATAGGAAATCAAATAGTGTATGTCCTTCGCTATGTGGTAGGTTACTGCGGACGTTATCTACTTCTGTTGTTGACTATTTTTTTCGTACGGTGTTGATGTGGAAATAGTTGCTTCGGCATTTTGTTGGTGTGGCACTGAATGGAGATGTTGACATGCTGCGTTTCAAGCACTCCTTATTGTCTAGCGGGTGACTTTTCAAATGATGCTATATTAGCAGTGGTGCTACTTTTTGTAGCAACGCTTTTGCCGCATAATTGTTCAACATATTCCCGCCAGACGTGCTGTTTTTCTTGGGAATTAATTCTTCCTTCATTGGTTACAAGATTCGCACCTTCTCTCTCTCTTATTACCACCCGCACCACACCGTTAGCATCACAACTAACGTTACCATGTCGCTATCTGTCTGCTCCGCGGGAGCGTGTGACGTCGCACACGTTACGTATGTAAGAAGGTGTGCTTGTTTTAAGTCTCTGTGAGTAGGAGAGACAAGAAAGAGTGGGAAACGCATGCAGTGTAATGCCCGCAGCTTAAAGCAACTGCGTGAGAATGTATACTCGAATATCACGATATAGCCATTTTCTATATCGGACAGAGACAAACCCGCGATATATCGAGTGTATCAATATATCCCCCAGCCCTAACGCCGACCATAGTATCCAAACAGTCAAACTGTAAATATGCATTATGATTAATTGTTCCATCTAAATGGGAAAATGTAGACATCCTATCGGTCGCCATCACAGTGGGAGCAGACATTGTACAGTAAGCTTTCTTAGTATCATATTTGTATTTCTCGTTTTTACTGCTGAGTGTTTCACTAAAGCTGTTTAGCATAGCTTCTAAAACTTTTAGCTTGTGGTCCTTAAATTCAGGATCAGAGATATGAGTTTCTGGATCATACTTTTTCCCAAAGTAATCGTTGTTGGATCTCACAAAGTCTGCATGATTTGCATTGTTGTTGGTGGGGAAGGGATCTGCGCTTCCTACCACTACGTCTCGCCATCACGTGACTGGCTAGCTAATTATCTCTCAAAATGGCTTGGGAATCTCTGTGAGATTGATACTTTTTTGTAAGTCTTTCAGTGCCATACATCAGATATATATGATAATAGCTTCATTCTACCTCTTTTTCCACTCTACTGACACTTTAAGGTGTACAGCGACAGCGAAAAAGATGGCCTTGTTGAAGTCTCTGGTACTGTGCGACTACTTAAATGTGAAGTCCCGGTGGGAACCAGTTAGCGTGGGGCTCACTTACTGTATCGTAGTCACTTTGAGAATCCCCAAAGGGCGGAAACTCCTCCTCATCATCATCACTATCCGCTCTTCCACACTCAATCTCCTCTTTCACAATGGCCTCAAAGAGATTCCTGTAGACTGTGAAGAAGCCCTAAGGTCCAACAAGATGCAAAGCAATTGTATGGCAGTTTAGAGGACTTGGCACATCTTAAAGGTAAATCGGTTGAGGATCACCAACCTTGTCGTCGTCCCCAAAACCAGAGTAACATGTGACAGTGAAGAACTGGACCAAGTTAATGCTGTCGTCCTCGTAGTCTCCGCTTACTCCACCTTTCAACAGAGCATCCCTGTGATTGTCATACCTGATAAACACAAAATGGGGGAATTTACATATCACCCACAATAATACATAATTCCTGAACACATGCTATAGTTGAGATTAGGGCTGGTCGATATATCGATATATCGATATACTCGATATATCGTGGATTTGTGTCTGTGCGATATAAAAAATGACTATTTCGTGATATTCATGTATACGTTCTCACGCAGTTGCTTTGAGCCGCTAGCATTAAACTGCATGCTTGTTTCCCTCTTTCTTGTCTCTCCTTTTCAGAGACTTAAAACAAGCACACCATCTTACACACGTCACATACTGTCACGTGAGCAACGTCATACGCTCCCGCGGAGCAGAGAGGTAGCAGCATGGTGACATTAGCTGTGATGCTAGCGGAGTGGTGCGAGTGGTAATACGAGAGAAAGAAGGTGCGAATCTTGTAATAAATGGCGGAAGAATTCATTCCCAAGCGGGAATATGTTGAACAGTTATGCGACAGAAGCGTTTCCATAAAACGTAGCACCACTGCTAATTTGTAGCATCATTTGAAAAGCCACGCACTAGAGAATGAAGAGTGCTTCAAACAGCATGTCAACATCTCATTTTGGTGCGACACCAACAAAATGCCGAAGCAACTATTTCCACGTCCACACTGTAGGACAGTGGTTCTCAAATGGAGTTACGTGTACCCCTTGGGGTACTTGAAGGTATGCCAAGGGGTACGTGAGATTTTTCTTTAAAATATTCTAAAAATAGCAACAATTCAAAAATCTTTTATAAATATATTTATTGAATAATACTTAAACAAAATATGAATGTAAGTTCATAAACTGTGAAAAAAAAACAATGCAATATTCAGTCTTCACAGCTAGATTTTTTTATAGACATATTCCATAAATATTGATGTTAAAGATTTGTTTTTTTGTAAAAAAATGTTTAGAATGAAGTTCATGAATCCAGATTGATCTCTATTACAATCCCCAAAGAGGGCACTTTAAGCTGATGATTACCTATATGTGTAGAAATTGTATTTATAATTGAATTACTTGTTTATTTTTCAACAAGTTTTTAGTTATTTTTATATCTTTTTTTCTAAATAGTTCAAGAAAAACCACTACAAATAAATAAATCAGCAACTGATGACATAGTGCTGTATTTTACTTCTTTATCTCTTTTTTTTCATGCTTTGCTCTGATTAAGGGGTACTTGAATGAAAAAAATGTTCACACGGGTTACATCACTGAAAAAAGGTTGAGAACCACTGCTGTAGGACATACACTATTTGATATGCAGCTCCTTTTAATGTAACACTTATTAAAATATCTTGTGTGACATCATGCACAAAAGTGCACTTTATTTGTTTTAAACTATTGTAGTAGTCTGTACATAAAGTGCACTTTAATTTGGTGTTGTTTTGATATGTCATCTTAGACATCATGCACAAAAGTGCACTAATAGCTTGTTTTAAAATGTCTCTGACAGTCTTGCACTTTCTGTTTTGGAAATGGCATGAATGCTTGTGCCACTGCTTAATAACTGTTTAATAAATACAGTTTTGGTCAATTGACTTAATTGTGAATTCCCTCTCTGCATGAAAGTTTAAAATGAGCATATATCAATGAAGTATGAAGAAGAATGTTTTAATGTAGACACATAGAATCATCATACTGCTGTGACTATATGCATCAAGTGTTCATTCAAGGCTAAGGCAAAATATCGTGATATATATCCTGTATCGCGGTATGGCTTAAAAAATATCGGGATATTAATAAAAGGCCATATCCCCCAGCCCTAGTTGAGATAAAAACGTATAGTCACCATGCTCTCTCCTGGGGGTCACCTAGGACGTCATAGGCTGCCTGAATCAGCTTGAACTGTTCGGATGCTTCCTCAGCATTATCCAAATTCTTATCTGGAAACATCACACGTTGGTTTTAACCATCAGAAAGGGTCTGGTCTCCCTTTTAGAAATTCTTCCTTACCTGGATGCCATTTCAGGGCTAGTTTACGGTAAGCTTTCTTCAAATCGTCGTCATCTGCTTCCCGTTTGACTCCCAAAACGTCGTAATGACACTTCATGATTATTAATAAAATAAATAAACTACAAGTAGAGTAAATGTGTCCACCGGCGAAACTGTAGATAGCATTTAGCTAAGAGTAACACGCTACCTACCGGTATATGAACTTATAAACAACAACCGTTAGCTGGTTTTAGTTTTGAGCATATTTACATTTAATGTTTGTATTCCATTAAATGTTTTGGAATGCTTCATTTAATACATTTGTAATTAAATTCAAGCAGGCTTTTTTCGAGACCGCTGAATGATAAATGCCAACTCTCGCGATAATTCCTTCTTCTTCTTCTTTTTCATTTTATGGCGGGTCGCAACTAACGTTATAGGTGCATACCGCCGTTTACTGCATTGGAGTTTATATCCTCAGGGTGAGTACATACTGGTTACAGACTGTGTTGTTGGTATATACATATCAAATATGTTTTTACACAAAACAATTTTTTCACACAGAAAAAAAAATCATAATAATAAAAAAATATTTAAAAAATTATTAAAATAAATATTATATATCAATCAATCAATCAATCAATGATTATTTACATTGCTCTCGTCCTCTCCAAGGTTCTCATAGTCATTATTGTCACCTACGTCCCACTGGGTGTGAGTTTTCCTTGCCCTTATGTGGGCCTACCGAGGATGTGGTAGTGGTTTGTGTTGTGGTTTGTACAGCCCTTTGAGACACTCGTGATTTAGGGCTATATAAGTAAACATTGATTGATTGATTGATATAGCCCTAAATCACTAGTGTCTCAAAGGGCTGCACAAATCACAACACAAACCACAACGACATCCTCGGTAGAGCCCACATAAGGGCAAGGAAAACAATGATGACTATGAGAAACCTTGGAGAGGACCGCATATGTGGGCAAATACTCCCCCACCCCTCTAGGGGAACCGAAAGCAATGGATGTCGAGTGGGTCCAACATGATACTGTGAAAGTTCAACCATAGTGGATCCAACACAGCAGAGAGAGTCCCGTCCACAGTGGAGCCAGCAGGAAACCACCCCAAGCGGAGGCGGATCAGCAGCGCAGAGACGTCCCAGCCGATACACAGTCGAGCGGTCCATCCTGGGTCCCATCTCTGGACATGCGGACCATCCTGGGTCCCGGCTCTGGATGAGCGGTCCATCCTGGGTCCCGACTCAGGACGGCCGGAACCTCATCCATGGCCACCGGACCGGACCCCCTCCAGTGGGACAGAGGAGGAAAAGAAAAGAAACGGCAGATCAACTGCGGCATAGCTCGGTTGGTAGAGTGGCCATGCCAGCAACTTGAGGGTTGCAGGTTCGATTCCCGCTTCCGCCATCCTAGTCACTGCCGTTGTGTCCTTGGGCAAGACACTTTACCCACCTGCTCCCAGTGCCACCCACACTGGTTTAAATGTAACTTAGATATTGGGTTTCACTATGTTAAGCGCATTGAGTCACTAGAGAAAAGCGCTATATAAATATAATTCACTTCACTTCACTTCACAACTGGTCTAAAAAGGGGGTCTATTTAAAGGCTAGAGTATACAAATGAGTTTATAAATATATTATATGAGCAGCACGGTGGGAGAGGGATTAGTGCGTCTACCTCACAATACGAAGGTCCTGAGTAGTCCTGGGTTCAATCCGGGCTCGGGATCTTTCTGTGTGGAGTTTGCATGTTCTCCCCGTGACTGCGTGGGTTCCCTCCGGGTACTCCGGCTTCCTCCCACCTCCAAAGACATGCACCTGGGGATAGGTTGATTGGCAACACTAAATGGTCCCTAGTGTGTGAATGTTGTCTGTCTATCTGTGTTGGCCCTGTGATGAGGTGGCAACTTGTCCAGGGTACCGCCCGAATGCAGCTGAGATAGGCGCCAGCGACCCCAAAAAGGGACAAGCGGTAGAAAATGGATGGATGGATACTTCTTTAAAGGCCTTAGTGGCCACATGCGTGGACAGCACCTTTTAGCTCTTATTTCCAAAATCGTGTACACTACTGAATTGGGATCATATGTCGACGTATGGACACTTATACTGATATCTGGTGATGTCAGAAGAGTATACCATACAATTGAATTTGGAAAATAAAGTGTAAAAATAAAAATGTGCATGTCACTACGCATGCAGTACATGTTTGTGTACGTATGGACTAAGTACATCATATGAAAAGGTGATTTGAAAAAGGGCCGTTTTTGACATGAATAAGGGAGGTTTTTGTGGTTGGTGCACAAATTGTAAGTGTATATTGTGTTTTTATGTTGATTTAATTAAAAATATATATATATAATTTTTTTTATTTTTATAAAAATGTATAAAAAATTCTTCTGCGGCCCGGTACCTATCAGGCCACGGCCCAGTACCGGGCCACGGCCCGGTGGTTGGGGACCACTGTTTTAGATGAGTTCACATCCATCGTAACACAACATCGTTCCACAACCATGAATTGATTTACGTAGACCCCGACTTAAACAAGTTGAAAAACTTATTCGGAATTTACCATTTAGTGGTCAATTGTACGGAATATGTACTGAACTGCACAATCTACTAATAAAAGTATCAACAAATCAATCAAAGTAGACCCCGACTTAAACTAGTTGAAAAACTTATTCGGAATTTACCATTTAGTGGTCGATTGTACGGAATTTGTACTGAACTGTGCAATCGACTAATACAAGTTTCAATCAATCAATCAATCAATCAAACGAAAGTAGCGTATTCGTGTGTAATGCCACCTTTACGCCAGTAGGGGTCCCTCATTTTCACTTCTCGCACATGGGTCGAACTCTCCTCAAACCGCGCGAGAGTTGTGTGCCAGAGCGTGTGTTGTCGTACAAACAAACATGTCGGCTCCTAAGCGAAAACGTGGGGGACAGCATGTCGGTGGAAAAAAGGCAAAACAACTCAAAATGTCCGCGGAGGGAGGAACCCCACCGAGTGAAAACCCACAGGAAACAACAAATGTTATCACCGTCCCGGCACCGGTGTCTATGGTACGTGCTTGCGCTTGAATGAAGCTCGCTTGTTAGCACATAGCTTTGCAATGTGCTAACTGGATAGAAGTACTATGTCCTTATTTTAACATGACTAACTTAATGTTTGTTGTCTATGTTCTTGGTTTATTATCTCCAGGGAAAATGGATCAACAAGGAAAGAGTTCTCATTTTTTCTTCCAGAGGCATAGACTTCAGAACAAGACATTTAATGCAAGACCTGAGGAGCATCATGCCACATTCCAAAGCAGGTCAGTTGTGCACAATGTACACAACTTTTATTAATATCTCGATATTTTTAGGCCATATCACAATACACGATATAAATCGCGATATTTTGCCTTTGCCACGAATTAACACTTGATGCACATAATCACAGCAGTATGATTATATGTGTCTACATTGAAAAATTATTGTTCATACTGCATTAAAGGCCTACTGAAATGAGATTTTCTTATTCAAACGGGGATAGCAGGTCCATTCTATGTGTCATACTTGATCATTTCGCGATATTGCCATATTTTTGCTGACCGGATTTAGTAGAGAACATCGACGATAAACTCTGCAACTTTTGGTCGCTAATAAAAAAGCCTTGCCTTTACCGGAAGTAGCAGACGATGTGCGCGTGACGTCACGAGTTGTGGAGCTCCTCACATCCTCATATTGTTTGCAATCATAGCCAGCAGCAGCTAGAGCTATTCGGACCAAGAAAGCGACAATTTCCCCATTAATTTGAGCAAGGATGAACGATTCGTGGATGAGGAAATTTAGAGTGAAGGACCAGAAAAGGAAAAAAAAAAAAGGCAATTGCAATTATGAGCGATTCAGATGTTTTTAGACACATTTACTAGGATAATTCTGGGAAATCCCTTATCTGCCTATTGTGTTGCTAGTGTTTTAGTGAGTTAAATAGTACCTTAAAGTCGGACGGGTGTGGCCACGGGTGTGTTGACGCCAGAGTCTCTGAGGAAAGTCACGAAGCTGCAGCAGGACAGAAGCTCCGCGGATCTCCGGTAAAAGCCGATTATTACCACAATTTTCTCACCGAAAACTGCCGGTTGACATGTAGTCGGATCCATGTTCGCTTGACCGCTCTGATCCATAGTAAAGCTTCACCCCCGGGAATTTTAAATAAGGAAACACTGTGTGTTTGTGTGGCTAAAGGCTAAAAGCTTCTCACCTCCATCTTTCTATTTTGACTTCTCCGTTATTAATTGAACAAATTGCAAAAGATTCAGCAACACAGATGTCCAAAATACTGTGTAATTATGCGATTAAAGCAGACTACTTATAGCTTGGATCAGGCTGGAAAATAATGTCCACTACAACCCGAGACGTCAAAAGCACGCGTCATCATACGAGTCATCGACAGAGCCTCCGTCCAAACCTGACTAAATAACAAGTTCAATGTTTTATTATTATAATCAAATGACAGCAATCATTTCCATGAGATTATTTTTAATATAAGTGTTTTGGCCCACTTACAATAACATAAAAAAAAATTGTTTTTCATGAGCTCTGTACAAGGTGGGGTTTGAAATAATTTGTACCCCTTTCAGATATCGCATTTAGGTCCCACTAAAACAGTCACATGTTGCACAATGAGATGTAAACATGGGATCATGTGTACATTCCTCTAACTTTCTTTTTGTAAAATATATCTTTATTAGTATTTTCCCACTTCCAAAGACATGCACCCGGGGATAGGTTGATTGGCAACACTAAATTGGCCCTAGTGTGTGAATGTTGTCTGTCTATCCGTGTTGACCCTGCGATGAGGTGGCGACTTGTCCAGGGTGTACCCCGCCTTCCGCCCGATTGTAGCTGAGATAGGCGCCAGCGCCCCCCGCAACCCCAAAAGGGAATAAGCGGTAGAAAATGGATTGATGGATAGTATTTCTTTAATATAGTAACATCATTAAATTAAGAAAAAACATTTTATTTTTCACTAAAGAAAGGTTCGGTGAATGCGCATATTAAACTGGCGGGGTTCGGTACCTCTAACAAGGTTAAGAACCACTGCTACAGGGTATATCCAACATTATGTATTATTCTAACTGATCTTTTTTGTAACACTATTTATGAATGAAGTAAACTTTGGTAGTTATTTCCCCATATTTCTGCAAGATAAATCAGATATGGTAACACTAGTAAGCAGTAGAGGATATGGAGGGATTTTTGGTCTAGAACATTTTTTGCTTTATTCATTATCGACGTGTTTCTTGCTACTTTGTTATATATTTTTTTACATGAGATTTCCAGTTAATTTTATCATCAGTTTGTGATTGTTCTAATAGCATCATCTTAAACTCCTTTTAGATACAAAAATGGACAGGAAGGACAAGCTGTTTGTGATTAATGAAGTGAGTTTTTTTTTTTTACCTAATATGTTAATTACTGTATAATATGTTATTATTTATCTAATGTATTTGTAATAAATATTTTTCCCATAGGTGTGCGAGATCAAAAACTGCAACAAGTGCCTCTTCTTTGAAGCCAAGAAGAAACAGGACCTTTATTTGTGGTTGAGTATTTGTTCTGTAATTTCTCATGTTTGACTCAGTTGCATCGTCACACATTGTTAAAACTGAATAATGCTTTTGCCATGCAGGATTTCAAACAGCCCTCATGGACCCTCTGCAAAATTCCTGGTTCAGAATAGTAAGTTACCGCCGCTCTCCAGTCCCTCGTAGTCCAAACTGTTAAAATGTAATTGATTTAAACTTCACCACAGTACATACACTGGCTGAGCTCAAGATGACAGGAAACTGCCTGAAAGGATCCAGGCCGCTGTTGTCGTTTGATCCGGTGGGTATGACAAAAAAAAAAAAATTGGGTTAGATGGTTGCCAACTTGCCATAGTAACTGACTTGTCGTTTCTTCTTCCAGAAATTTGACCGGGAGGCCCACTATGCTTTGCTTAAAGAGCTTTTCATCCAGGTGGGTGCATTTTTTTAATTAAAGGATCAACAAGAGCGCTAATAAGTACAACATGCAGACCTCCAACAATACTGCCAAATGTAGTATTATTCCCCAGAGAGAGACAGTAAAAGGTATATTATTGTTACCTGCTTGTCCAACAATGCAATGTGGGTTTGACGACGAAGAAGCCAGGTTAGCATTCTTCCGTTGTTGAAAGGTGACAAATCTGCATCAAAATGTATACCTTTTAGTTTAGTTACTATGGGTTAATATATTCTTTAAGTAATGCTGGTAGCTTTATTCATGTTAACTCACCTTTAGGGAATGGCCTTCACAATAAATGACACATAATATATTTATACCAGCTGAGTGGCCTTGTGGTTAGAGCAGTGGTTCTTAACCTTGTTGGAGGTACCAAACCCCACCAGTTTCATATGCGCATTCACCGAACCCTTCTTTTTTTATTTTTAATTCAAGACAAAGTTATATGTTTTTTTTACTGGTGCACAAAATGAACCGTGCATCACCTTTGTTCAATGAATGAAACCATCACAGTGCATGAACTCGCAACAAATTAAACCCCTGCGAATCAGATGGAAATTAGAGGGAACATTGTTTGGGGGTATCCATAATATTTTTACGATAAGTTGGGTGTGTCTTGACCTCCGCGACAGAGGTCCCGTCGAACCCCTGAGGCCGACTCACCGAACCCCTAGGGTTCGATCGAACCCGGGATAAGAACCACTGGGTTAGAGTGTCCGCCCTGAGACTGGGAGGTTGTGAGTTCAAACCCCGGCCGAGTCATACCAAAGACTACAACAAATGGGACCCATTGCCTCTCTGCTCACTGCTCCCCTCACCTCCCAGAGGGTGAACATGGGGATGGGTGTAATGCAGAGGACAAATTTCACAACACCCAGTGTGTGTGTGACAATCGTATTTACCTATATCATGAATATAGTCCACAACACCATTGAAAAGTTCCCATTTATTTACATGTGAAAGGGTCTTCAAACTTTTGAGCTGTATAATATATTATGGTCTTCATAATTCCACTATAAAATGATGGTCTTAATTTAAAAGTCCACCATAAATATCTGCTTTGCAGATGCCATGTCTGCTCTACATGTGATTTTTATCAGTAATAAACTAGGTAAGTAATTTGTTGGGGGCCTATGAAATCCGTTTTGGTTTCTAAATGTTGTTTAAATTTTGTAGAATTAAGTTTTACACAATTTATAGTGGTATAATGTCCAAAATCTTTCCACGTATAGCTGCATACTGAAAAGTGAAAGAGATTGGATGGCCTCTTTTGTACATTAAATATGCTAAAACCAAGAAAAATGTACTGGTATAAGCTGAACTGTTCTTAAAAATGATAACCGTATTTTCTGAACTATAAGGCGCACTTAAGATCCTTTTTTTTCCTCAAAACTCGCCTAATGTGTGGAATAATTCTGGTTTTGCTTACCGACCTCGAAGCAATGGTACATTGTGTAATGATAAGTGTGACTAGTAGATTTAGTTTAGTTTATTAAGGATCCCCATTAGTCTACACCGCAGTGGAGACTATTCTTCCTGGGGTCCAGTAGATGGCAGTCAAATACAAGATATACGTGTAGACTGCACTATAATGGCAATATGACTTAAGTAAACAACATCAACATTTTATATGTTCCATTAAAAATATAAAACATTACTCACAACGCTCAAAAATCTATCAAAATGTTTTAGTACGACTTTGGTAGGCTATGAAACCGCACCGCTTGATGTGCTTCAACATCGAGTATTATTATGGTTTGTGTGTGTGTGTTTAAGGTAAGACATTATCTGGCATTTTGTTTCGCAATATTATGTGAAAGCAACTTTTTATTACCTTCTGGTCCCTGCTGATCTGTATTTGGGATCTGCATAAATCCTGAAAAATTGCGTGCGTCCGCCTTTTTAGTCCCTGTCAACACCATAATCGATAAGCTTCTTCGTTTTCTCTATCTTCTTGTTGTGGGACATTCATCCATTTCTAATATAGTGTAAAGTTCTTACTTGTATCTGTCAGTAAACTCGCCATGAAAGCGATAAAACATACCAGTGTAGTGAGTTTACATTATTCACCCAAGGAACTTTAATTATTAAAGAATTCCGGTCGAACGTTTTTTCACGGGACACGTTGTTGTTTCCGGATGAGGAGATGCTGCTCCATTATTTATATAAGTACATTCTGAATGTCATTAAAACAGTTAGTTCCATCTTTTCACACTCCTTCCACGCTACACCGCTACAACAAAGATGACGGGGAGAAGACGCTGTTGAAGGTGAGCCACGTAAATATGACCGCCCACAAAACGGCGTATCCGGAAGCGAGTGTTAACAAGCGGCTTGAAGATGATCTGTAAAACATCATCCATGCAACATTTTGACCAAAGAACCACCATTACATGTTATGTAGACCACAAGTGTTTACGTTTAGAAAAAAAAATGACTCCTTTAATGGGCCCTATAATCCGGTGTGCCGTATATATGAAAAAAGATCGAAAATAGACCATTTATCGGCAGTACGCCTTATAATCTGGTGCGCCCTATTGTCCGAAAAATACGGTAATTCATTTAATTTTCAGAACATATGAAGGGCCTATAATGGTTGGCTGTGTTCAACCTTGATTTACACTTATTTGGTGATTTTGTATCAGTGAATAAAATGTCTGTTAGTTAAATCAATCAATCAATCAATGTTTACTTATATAGCCCTAAATCACTAGTGTCTCAAAGGGCTGCACAAACCACCACGACATCCTCGGTAGGCCCACGCAAGGAAAACTCACACCCAGTGGGACATCGGTGACAATAATGACCCAGTGGGACGTCGGTGACAATGATGACTATGAGAACCTTGGAGAGGAGGAAAGCAATGGATGTCGAGCGGGTCTAACATGATACTGTGAAAGTTCAATCCACAATGGATCCAACACAGTCGCGAGAGTCCAGTCCAAAGCGGATCCAACACAGCAGCGAGAGTCCCGTTCACAGCGGAGCCAGCAGGAAACCATCCCAAGCGGAGGCGGATCAGCATCGCAGAGATGTCCCCAGCCGATACACAGGCAAGCAGTACATGGCCACCGGATCGGACCGGACCCCCTCCACAAGGGAGAGTGGGACATAGAAGAAAAAGGAAAGAAACGGCAGATCAACTGGTCTAAAAAGGGAGTCTATTTAAAGGCTAGAGTATACAAATGAGTTTTAAGGTGAGACTTAAATGCTTCTACTGAGGTGGCATCTCGAACTGTTACCGGGAGGGCATTCCAGAGTACTGGAGCCCGAACGGAAAACGCTCTATAGCCCGCAGACTTTTTTTGGGCTTTGGGAATCACTAACAAGCCGGAGTCCTTTGAACGCAGATTTCTTGCCGGGACATATGGTGCAATACAATCGGCAAGATAGGATGGAGCTAGACCGTGTAGTATTTTATACGTAAGTAGTAAAACCTTAAAGTCACATCTTAAGTGCACAGGAAGCCAGTGCAGGTGAGCCAGTACAGGCGTAATGTGATCAAACTTTCTTGTTCTTGTCAAAAGTCTAGCAGCCGCATTTTGTACCAACTGTAATCTTTTAATGCTAGACATGGGGAGACCCGAAAATAATACGTTACAGTAGTCGAGGCGAGACGTAACAAACGCATGGATAATGATCTCAGCGTCTTTAGTGGACAGAATGGAGCGAATTTTAGCGATATTACGGAGATGAAAGAAGGCCGTTTTAGTAACGCTTTTAATGTGTGCCTCAAAGGAGAGAGTTGGGTCGAAGATAATACCCAGATTCTTTACCGTGTCGCCTTGTTTAATTGTTTGGTTGTCAAATGTTAGAGTTGTATTATTAAATAGAGTTCGGTGTCTAGCTGGACCGATAATCAGCATTTCCGTTTTTTTGGCGTTGAGTTACAAAAAGTTAGCGGACATCCATTGTTTAATTTCATTGACACGCCTCCAGCTGACTACAATCCGGCGTGTTGGTCAGCTTTAGGGGCATGTAGAGTTGGGTGTCATCAGCATAACAGTGAAAGCTAATACCGTATTTGCGTATGATGTCACCTAGCGGCAGCATGTAGATGCTGAAGAGTGCAGGGCCAAGGACCGAACCCTGGGGAACTCCACACGTTACCTTAACGTAGTCCGAGGTCACATTGTTATGGGAGACACACTGCATCCTATCAGTAAGATAAGAGTTAAACCAAGACAGGGCTAAGTCTGACATACCAATTCGTGTTTTGATACGTTCTAATAAAATATTATGATCGACGGTATCGAAAGCAGCGCTAAGATCGAGGAGCAGCAACATAGATGACGCATCAGAATCCATCGTTAGCAATAGATCATTAGTCATTTTTGCGAGGGCTGTCTCCGTGGAGTGATTTGCCCTGAAACCGGATTGAAAGGTTTCACATAGATTGTTAGACGCTAAGTGTTCATTTAACTGCCCCGCAACAATTTTTTCAAGGATTTTTGAAATAAAGGGAAGGTGAGACACCGGTCGGTAGTTTACCATGAGGTCAGGATCGAGGTTAGGTCTTTTAAGAAGAGGATGAATAACCGCTTTTTTGAATGCTAGGGGAACAGTGCCCGAGGAGAGTGATAAGTTTATAATATTTAGCACTGATGGACCTAATAATACAAAGAGCCCCTTGATCAGTTTCCCAGGAAGAGGGTCAAGTAAACATGTTGTCTGTTTTATTCCATTTACACGTTGTAACAATTCCTCTAATGTTATTTCCTCAAAACGAGAGAAACTATTTTGGAGGGCAGTATCCGCCGTATATACAATCGTGTCAGTGTTAATAGAACCCCGTTGTAGCTGGGACGCATTGTCTTTTATCTCCTTTCTAATGACTTCAATTTTCTTACTAAAGAATTGCATAAAGTCATCAGCTGAGTGGGTTGAGCTACTGGAAGGGGTCCCTTGTTGGGTTAGCGATGCTACCGTACTAAACAAAAATTTAGGATCGTTTTTATTACGGTGGATGAGATTTGAGTAATATTTGGCTTTAGCTAAGGTAAGCATGCGTTTATAAGTTATTAAACCATCACTCCATGCTTGATGGTGCACCTCAAGTTTAGTCGTGCGCCATTTGCGTTCCAGCTTTCTACATAATTTCTGAGCTCTAGTTTCTTCTGTAAACCACGGGGTGCGCTTTTTTGGAGCCTTTTTTAACTTTAGCGGTGCTATGTTATCAATGGTTTCGCGCAGGGCGTCGTTAAAGTTGTTAGTGAGGTTATCAATAGAGCCCACATACTTTGGGAATGGTGCCATTACCGAGGGCAGTAGGTCAGCAAGAGTTGTCGTTGTGGCTGTATTAATGTTGCGGCTGCTATAGCAGTTATTATTATTATTAGTTTGACGAACATGCGTCTGAACCTCGAATTTTATAAGGTAATGATCGGACAATACTTTAGTATACGGGAGTATCATAACTTTGGAAACGGTGATACCCCTGACAAGCACTAGGTCTATCGTATTGCCGTTGCGATGCGTGGGTTCATTTATTATTTGTGTGAGACCACAGCTATCAATTACAGTCTGGAGTGCTACGCACGGTGGGTCCGATGGGGTATTCATATGGATATTAAAGTCCCCCATTATGATTATATTATCGGCGTATGTCACTAGATCAGCAACGAACTCTGAGAATTCATTGATAAAGTCCGAATAGGGCCCTGGGGGGCGGTAGATAACAGCCAGGTGTAGAGGCAGCGGTGTGACAGACCTCATAGTAAGCACCTCAAACGATTTATATTTATTATTTATGTTAGGA
This sequence comes from Nerophis ophidion, assembly GCF_033978795.1. NCBI lineage: Eukaryota > Metazoa > Chordata > Actinopteri > Syngnathiformes > Syngnathidae > Nerophis > Nerophis ophidion. The sequence goes on along the minus strand of NC_084627.1, from coordinate 12,867,664 downwards.
CTAAGGTTAAAGTTTTCGTTGTATATTAGTGCGACCCCCCCACCCCCTTTTAAGCGGACGGGCAATATGCGCATGTGTAAAGTTAGGAGGACATGCCTCATTTAGCGCAAAAAAGTCGTTTGGTTTAAGCCAGGTTTCGCTGAGACCGATGACGTTAAGATTGTTGTCTCTGATAATATCATTAACTAACAACGTTTTGGGAGACAATGATCTTATGTTTAAAAAACCTATATTATAGGTAGTGGGCTGTTTCAGGGAATTTTTGATCAAATTATCCGTAGTAGCAATATTAATAATGTTGTGTTTATTATGCCCAGTGCATTCAGTATAATTACGACCATATCTAGGAATTGATACGACAGGAATTTTCCGATTGTTTGATTGTTGCTTTGATAAACTGCACGCATCATGGTTAGCCACCTCAGTAACGGGGATTTTCCGATTGTTTGTTTGTTGCTTTGATAAACTGCACGCATCATAGTTAGCCACCTCGGTAGAACACATGTCCAACTCTGAAACACTCAAAGCAGAAAAAACTTGTTCTAATTTAACTGACTCCTTACCCAGACCAGTAGTCTCGCATCTTTCATTTAAATCCGTCTGCAGGATGGAGGGAAGTGGTGTTCTGTGGGGATTAGCCTTCTGCTTTGTTTTTAGCCCCGCTCGACATCCGCGTTTCCGATCACACCGCTGGCGTCTGCTCCGTAGACGGCCCCCGCTGCTACTAGACTCCCCTGCTTCACAGGCCGCTGGATGTAGCCGCCGACGTATTCCCATGCTAGTTAGCAAGTCTAGCACGCAAGCGTCAATCAGTCCAAAACGGCCCGATATGTCCACATCCAGAAGTGTCTGGCGGTCGTACGTGATCACGGAGTGACCACGATGTGAGCCAGCCATAAAGTTTATAGAATTGTCCGGTATTTCTGCCAAATGTTCCATCTTTAGCAGCAGCTCCGCAATGTTGCAGCCCGTACGGGCGCCGCCATCTTGGAATCAAATGCAAAATCCTTTCATGTATTGATGTGTATTTTAACATGATCATTATCTGGATAAAACAAGCAAGGAAGAGAGGGATTCCTTTCTTTGAACTCATTCATAACTTTTTGATTTATGAATTGCAGACTTTTTCTACACCACGCTATCACCCCAAGAGTCAGCCCTTTGTGGACCATGTCTTCACTTTCACCATTGCAGACAACAGGATTTGGTTCCGAAACTACCAGGTAACTTGTTTCCCCCCTCACACTGTGTCAGAATCAAATTGATGGCTTATTTTGTCGCTTCCAGATCATGGAGGAAGATGCCGCGCTCGTTGAAATCGGACCTCGCTTTGTCCTCAACCTTATCAAGATCTTCCAGGGCAGCTTTGGCGGACCCACGCTCTATGAGAACGCAGGCTTTAAGTCTCCCAACATGGTAACACTCGCTTTTCATTTGAGATTTAGCGTTAGATGGGGGACAAGTGGTAGAAAATGGATGGATGTATAGAACTATTGGGACACTTTTCCAGTACAACTATTGGGATTGAAAATAGATTTTCCTTACAGCTATAACAGCTTTTATGCTTCTACAAAATTTTGGAGTGTCTTTTGGAATTTTTCTAAACATTTGTGTGAACTGAAAAAAGTCGTTTTTCCTCAAGATGACTCTCATGGGTCACAGTTTTAAAAAACGTTGGAAATAAAGAACAATGCATCCGGAAAGTATTCACAGCTCTTCACTTTTTCCACATTTTGTGATGTTACCACCTTATTCGAAAATGGGATGAATTATTTTTTTGTCCTCAAAAATTCTACACACCCTATGAGGACGATCTGTTTTTTTTTTTTATAGGCATTTTTTCAAATTTATTAAAAATAAAAAAATTTAAAAGCCTAGACTTGAACCCAATTGAACATATGTGGGTAAAAAAGTCTTTAAATGACTGTGCACAAAACTTCCCATCTGACCTGATGGAGCATGAGAGGGGCTGCAAAAAGGAAAGGGCAAAACTAATTGCTGGCAAAAGTGCTTTAACAAAGTATTTCATAAAGACTGTGAATAATTACGCATGTGATGTCTTAGTTTTTTTTATTTCTAATACATTTAGCTATAATTTACTAAACTTTTTCAGTCATAATTGGGTATTGTGTGTAGAATTTTGAGGGCAAAAAAAATAATTGATTCCATTTTGGAATAATTCTGTAACATAAAAAAATGTGGAGCAAGTGATGGGCAGTGAATACTTTCCGGATACACTATCATTTTTTGCCAACGGTGCTAAATCACAATTGTTAAATCTACAGCAAAGGCGAGAGATTCGTCTGGCAGCGGCGGCCCGGGTGCGCGAGAAGCAGATGGTGAAGGAGCTGCAAAATATAAAGAGGGAGCAAGCTAAGCCCAACATCATTACAGACATCACGGATGATGTTTTTGACACACCGGCGGAGAAGAAACCTGTTCAGATTGAGACGGAGCCGGCAGGGGAAAAAGTCGAAAAGAAAAAGAATAAGAAGATGTTCAAAAGGACGAGGAAGCAAATGACGAGCAGGTGAAAGGACAGACAGAAACATGCCGAAAATACATTCATTCATCTGAATATTTTTTTGTGAATTTGATGTATTTACACATTAAAAGTTACATGTCAACGTAACTTTTATTTTAGTACAATTGTTTCAGCATTTTACTAAAACAGCTTTATCAGGATTATATTGAAATTGTGTATGTTAAACTTCTTGAAATAAACACAAGCAAACAAGTGAATTATATTTATATAGCACTTACCATAGTGAAACCCGATATCTACGTTACATATAAAGCAGTGTGGGTGGCACTGAGAGCATGTGGGTATAGTGTCTTGCCCAAGGACACAACAGCAGTGACTAGGATGGCGGAGGCGGGGATCGAACCTGGAACCCTCAAGTTGCTGGCACGGCCACTCTACCAACCGAGCTATACCGCCCCAATGGTATCTTTTTGTTACCAATTGTGAAGACAATGCCCAATTAAGTTTAACTTGAGCTCGCCTTATTACCAGAAAATGTTTATAGTGCATATATAGTATAATAACTCGGATGCAAGGAAGGGTATGTTGTGGTCGTCAATGCTTTTCTAATTTCAGTAGTTTATATGCCATAATAAAATTATGACATGTCTCAGCTGGATCAAAATTATATAAGACTAGACTGTGATATGTAAAAATATTTTATTTCATGACAAAGTAGATTTTAATCCAAATTTGAAATGAGCATCCTTGGAAAATCTACCCATCACTTCTGTGCAGCGCTGCAAGAACAATGCTTAAACATGAAAGTTCTTATTAACATAGTCCGTGTACAAGAAAGTGTTCCGCTAGTTCCCCTTGCCTGAACCTGTTTTAGTCAAGAATCCACTTCACCAACCTCGTTCAAGCAGCACCTGCCATATTTGAACCACTCAACTGAATTGAAGCAAGAAGGGTAAGATGAGCCGATCACTCCTATTCCACTTCTTCATCGGGACAACAATAATACTCCACAAAGCAGATCTGCCCGTCGTCATTCCGGACCAGGTACTGCAGCGACAGGAAGCCCCGGCTGTCGGTCCTCACTGACACTTTGCAGGACAGAGCCAAAGCTTTGGTGGACGGTTTCAGCAAAGCCATCTTGTATCTGTTCAGTTGACACACATTACTTCATCATTCTTGCGAGGCAAAATGTAGTGCACTACTTGGCTGCAAACAGCAGAGATGCTGTTAAGTCAATATGCTGACTTCAGAGGTCAGGCCTATAACGACGTTAGTAAAGCCATTACTTTCACTAATGACATACTTTTATGTAAAATACATTACGCCATTACCGATGCGTTTAATCATGCAACGTGGCACCTTACTTGTGATGTGGTTGTATGTGAACATGACAAGTACAAAGTAGGATATATCTTTACTAATGAGAGCAACAACCACATTAAAATGAATTTGATGCAACATTACACAGCAAACAGCATGTAATACACACCACTACTACAAGGGAATAATGAAGAACACATTAATGAAGTGAGTAGCTTGCAATCCAAACAATACCCTGTTTGTGGACAAGAAGATGTGATGGCCATATAAGTGTTGGATTAATTATAAATAAGTTATCTAATTTTATTCAAATATGATTGTTTGCTCATGCATTGTGTAGACAAGCTGAAGAGAAATGAAACTTGGCGTTAGATTGAAATTAGGTTGACCTACCAACTTCAAAGAGGAATTGGCAGATGGCACAGTGCAACGCAGGAAGTTCCTGTATCCTCTGTATTTGCATGTTAAGTTCTCACCACAAATACGCCTTCTTCCCTTAGTGCAGCTGTGTGTGTGTGTGTGTGTTTGTAATTTAGGGTATTCCCAAATGAATTAAAAGGCGAGGACAGTGGAGAAAGTTTTCAGAGTGAATTAGGAGCCTGTAACTGACAACTTGCTCCAGGTTACTCTCGTACAAGAAATGCAATCACTGGTTTGTCTTATATTCTCTGTTTCTGTGTCTTTATAATGTCTCATGGTATTTGACCCTGACAATAAGTACATTCAATTTCTTTATTAACTACAGGTAACAAACCAGTGAAAACATTCAACAGAGCTGCTATCACCGTTGGCAAGCTGCCCTGCTAAGCTAAAAAACACAGCTGAGCTATAAACTATTAGGTCGTGAGTTCAAATCCCGGCCGAGTCATACCAAAGACTATAAAAATGGGACCCATTACCTCCCTGCTTGGCACTCAGCATTAAGGGTTGGAATTGGGGGTTAAATCACCATAAATGATTCCCGGGCGCGGCACCGCTGGTGCCTACTGCTCCCCTCACCTCCCAGGGGGTGATCAAAGGTGATGGGTCAAATGCAGAGAATAATTTCGCCACATCTAGTATGTGTGTGACAATCATTGGTACTTTAACTTTAAACCCTGCTTGGAGTGTGCCCTCGCACGTCACTTGGCGACAATTTCAAAAGGCACATACACACTGCTCTCATGAAACATCTCAGATATTTGATTTTTTTTTTTTAAAGTAATGCAATAATTACTTTTCATATAATCAATTGCATTTGTTTAAGAGTAATTCCATTAGTAATTCAATTACTATTTTAGCAAAGTAACAAGTAGGTATAAATTACTTTTTATAAGTAATTTTCTGAGCATTAGTTAACCATCCATTCGTGTTAACTTTTTTAATAAATACTTCTCATCAATTACCCTTTTTTTCACTTGAGTAAAAATGAGAAAGTCGAAACAAATGTGCCAAAATAAAACGTTCATCAAAATGATACAAACATTTCAATACAAATTAATCTAATATCTAATTTGGTCTTGTAGGCAGTAATGGATACATCCAACTATGGCTAGGGACGAGGTGGAGTTGAATTACATATGAGTTGGTGAAGTAGAGCTGCTGGATTTTCCACTGCCAGACAGTATCATATTATTGTATGTTAGAATAATGAATTTACCATGAATTGATTAACGTGGAATCCGACTTAAACAAGTTGAAAAACTTATTTGGGTGTTACGATTTAGTGTTCAATTGTACGGAACATGTACTGTACTGTGCAATCTACTAATAAAAGCTTCAATCAATCAATGTATACTAAAATGTATGCTCCTCCCTCACCTGTTGGTTTGCGTCTGGGAGCACTGGAACAGCTCCATCATGTCAGAGTCTTTAGGATAATCATAATGAGCATTCCCAGAGTTGCCAAAAGTTGAGAGCCTAAAGTGGAAAATCACCAAAAAATAAATACAGTAGTTGATTTGTTAAGAAAAAAAATACAGTTTATATTTAGCTCTTAAACAAGAGGCTATGTACCGAAAATAAGGCTGGCTGGGGGACATGGTGATCTGGAGCACCTCGCTGGTCATGTCCAGTTCAGAAAAGGCCTCCTTCAGACTTTCAGACAGCAGGATTACCTTTGATTAAATAACCAACATGAGAGTCAAAGAAAAGCACACAGTTTAACATCTCTGCACAGTGTAAAACCTTTACCTTTACCCCTCTAAAAGGTCCCCAAATTCATTAAAAAAAACATCAGCAAGACTTCAGCTCAGTGAGCACCGATCCAGCACATATTTTTCTTTGTGCAACAACACACATTGCAAAAAAATCAAACTGCTCCATTACTAAACGCCAAGATGAGAGAATGTTAACATTTCTTGTACAAAACTTTTCTTACAAGAAAATAAGAATATATAATCTCAAAAAGCATGCAGGGGCCATTTTGATATATATTTTTTTGACTTTGTGAAAAAAATTATCAAAACAGACATAAAGACAGAACACTTTGTCAGCTTTGTGTGATAGGTGACAAAACATTATTAGCTGTATCAAATTTTATTTTATTCATTACACTGTCTATTTTTTATCTTTTGCATTTTTACTGTTATTTGATGTTATTTGGACGATGTGCTGTGGGTTGCAAATGGCTCCCGGGCCACACCACAGACTGCTGCTGCTCTACAGTCTTTTTTGATTAATTGATTGATTGATTGAGACTTTTATAGGTAGATTGCACAGTAGAGTACATATTCCGTACAATTGACCACTAAATGGTAACACCCGAATACGTTTTTTAACTTGTTTAAGTCGCGGTCCACGTTAATCAATTCATGGTAGAGCCAAAGGGTTTTATGACTGTTCCGATAGAAAAAAAAGAGTCTCTAAATCAAAACAGATCGGGGGTTGAGCTGAGAGGACGCACTTCTTTTTTTCCCTTTTACGACAGAATTTGACATACTGCCAGCCACGGTTAATATAGGTCACATGACTATTTTAATTTCCATTGTTTTGCTAGGAGGAAACTGTTTTAGCAGAACAAATGGTGGGTCAACTTCAGAGGGTCCACTTTAGAGATGTCTGATAATGGCTTTTTTTCCGATATTCCGATATTGTCCAATTCTTAATTACCGATATCGATATCAACCGATACCGATATACAGGACCGTCTTAGAAAATTTGAATATTGTGATAAAGTCCTTTATTTTCTGTAATGCAACCAAAAACGTGAAAATGTCATACATTCTGGATTAATTAAACATCAACTGAAATGTTGCAAGCCTTTTATTATTTTAATTGCTGATTATGGCATACAGCTTAAGAAAACTCCAAAATCCTATCTCAAAAAATTTGAATATTTCCTCAGACCAAGTAAAAATAAAAGATTTATAACTGCAAAACAAAATCAAACATTTGAAAATGTCAATTAATGCACTCATTACTTGGTTGGGAATCCTTTTGCACGGATTACTGCATCAATGCGGCGTGGCAGGGAGGCAATCGGCCTGTGGCATTGCTGAGGTGTTATGGATGCCCAGGATGCTTCAATAGCGGCCTTCAGCTCATTTGCATTATTGGGTCTGGTGTCTTTCAGCTTCTTCTTCACAATACACCACAAATTCTCTATGGGGTTTAGGTCAGGAGAGTTGGCAGGCCAATGGAGGACAGTAATGCCATGGTCAGTACACCAGTTACTGCTGGTTTTGGCACTGTGAGCAGGTGCCAGATCATGCTGGAAAATTAAATAATCATCTCCGTAGAGCTTTATAACAGATGGAAGCAAGCTGCATTGACTCTGGACTTGATGAAACACAGTGGACCAAAACCAGCAGCTGACATGGCTCCCCAAACCATTGCTGACTGAGGGAACTTCCGTTGTCTAGAGTTCAGGAGTAGCTTGACCATGGGAATACGGCTATTGAAGCTGAATCTGTTGAAAAGCTCTATGGAGATGATGATTTCATTTTCCAGCATTATCTGGCACCTGTCCACAGTGTCAAAACCAGCAGTAACTGGTGTACTGACCATGGCAGTACTGTCTTCCATTGGCATGCCAACTCCTCTGACCTGAATTTGTGGTGTATTGTGAAGAAGAAGCTGAAAGACACCAGGCCCAATAATGCAAATGAGCTAAAGGCCGCTATTGAAGCATCCTGGGCATGCATAACACCTCAGTAATGCCACAGGCCAATTGCCTACATGCCACGCCATATTGATGCAGTAATCCGTGTAAAATGATTCCCAACCAAGTGCTGAGAGTATTAATTAACATTTTCAAATGTTTGATTTTGTTTTGCTGTTATAAATCTTTTTTTTTTTACTCGGTCTGAGGAAATATTTCTAATTTTCTGAGATAGGATTTTTGAGTTTTCTTAAGCTGTATGCCATAATCAGCAATATTAAAATAATAAAAGGCTTGCAATATTTCAGCTGATGTGTAATGAATCCAGAATGTATGACATATTCATGTTTTTAGTTGCATTACAGAAAATAAAGGACTTTATCACAATATTTAAATTTTCTGAGACAGTCCTGTATACAGTCTTGGAATTAACAAGTTATTATGCCTAATTTTGTTGTGATGCCCCGCTGGATGCATTAAACAATGTAACAAGGTTTTCCAAAATAAATTAACTCAAGTTTTGGAAAAAATGCCGACCTGGCACTGCCATATTTGTCATTGAAGTCACAAAGTGCATTATTGTTTTAAACATGCCTCAAAAAAGCAGCTTGGAATTTGGGACACGCTCTCCCATGAGGAGGTTGAGGTGGGCGGGTTGGAGGGGTTGAGGTGTTGGGGGGTTGGGAGTAGCGGGGGTGTATATTGTAGCGTCCCGGAAGAGTTAGTGCTGCAAGGGGTTCTGGGTATTTGTTCTGATGTGTTACGGTGCGGATGTTCTCCCGAAATGTGTTTGTCATTCTTGTTTGGTGTGAGTTCACAGTGTGGCGCATATTTGTAACAGTGTTAAAGTTATTTATACGGCCACCCTCAGTGTGACCTGTATGGCTGTTGAACAAGTATGCTTTGCATTCACATGTGTGTGTGAAAAGCTGTAGATATTATGTGATTGTGCCGGCACACAAAGGCAGTGCCTTTAAGGTTTAAAAAGTCATAATTTTTACTTTTTGAAACAAATGCCGATAATTTCCGATATTACATTTGAAAGCATTTTCTAGTTCACTTGTTTTTTTTTCTCGTAAAAGAGTATTAATTTTAATCTCCAGCATGTGGCACATCTACGACATAAATTACCTTTGCTATCTGCCGTCATGTTTATATAGTGAGGGTTTTATCTTTTTAACACCTCAAAATTAAACACTGGTTAATAAACTTGTTTTTACACTTGAATGACAGTTCACAACACTTGTACAGATACTAAAATGTACTTTGATGATTAATAATGTGTCCTATCTGTGTCTAGTACACAAAATCCATCCATTTATTTAAACAGCACTAAAACCCCATAGCATTTTTATATGTGGAATTATATTTCATGTATTTAGACAGAATACAGACACAAGTGCAAATAACGCTAAACCACGGTGTCTTCTATCTATCATCTATAACATATTTTATTTTTTCTATACAAGTTCATCCATTCATCCATTTTCTACCGCTTGTCCCTCTCGAATCGAGGGGGGTGCTGGAGCCTATCCCAGCTGCATTCGGGCGGAAGGAGGTGTACACCCTAGACAAGACTCCAGCTCATCGCAGGGCCAACACATATAGACATTCACACTGACATTCGCCGAGTATATTTATCATACAATATTTCAATTTAATGAGCACAATGTGTCCATCATGTCCTCATGTGTCATGTCTTTTTATGTTTTTTCGGACTAAAATGTACAATAATGTTATGTGTATATGTATATATATATGCATATGTATGGATATATGCATGTGTGTGGATATATACATATATAGATACATATCTTCTTTTCTATCTTTTTAAAAAAAAAAAAAATTACTATTTATATCACCAAATTATCGTGTATGTACCTTAGGGGATCTGCTCCAATTTCATTGTTCTTTGAACCTGTTCACTGTAATAATGACAAATAAATCCCTATTCTATTCTATTATATTTATTTTACCCGTCTTCCCACAATTTACCACTTGTTTTCTCATTTAGTTATCACACATTTTGTACCAAAAACATTTTTTCCGTCAACCGTTACTCATTTATTTATATTAGTATGAAAGCTAATAAACTCAGCTAACTATCATGCCAGGGCTGTGAAAGTCATTTTTGCTCAGGGGCCGCATGGAGGAAAATCTATTTCCAAGTGGGCCGGAATGGTAAAATCATGGCATGATAACTTCAAAATAAAGACAACGCCAAGTTGATTTGTTTGTTTCACTCTGGCCGAAAATAGAACAAGCACATTCTAAAAATGTAAAAATCACAAATAATCCTCTGGACAAAACAATTCAAGCTTGTTGAAAATTCGGAGGAAATTGGTACAGCTTCAAAAACACAATGAACTTAGACTTTGTCTCAGTGTATCTACAAAGTCGGGATTAAACTTGAAGTCACGGTCTTTCTGGGATTGAACAAACAACACAACCTGTAAACTCATCTAGGTATCAAATACCTCCTTTGTCATGTCTGCATATCAATCCAGTGCTAACTCAACAAAATGTAAGAAACAGAGGTAAAAACTATTCAAAAGAGTCAATTTCACTTTTCCCGTGTTTGACAGACATTTTGGGGGAGCATGGGTGCCAAATGACGATGTGTTCGAAGCAAAAGACATATAACGGCAGGCTTTAAGTCTCATGTGTGTCGAGGAGGAGGAGCCACAGCCACCCTTTATTGTGTCCCTCTTGCTGGGCCCCGGTATAAACCGTTTGCTTGCCTAACAGAATTGCTATTGTGGCATCCAGTGGACACATTTAGAACAGCAGTTTGTTTCGTTGAAAAAAAAAAAAATACAGCTCATTTGAATACTTGGCAAATTCATCACGCGGGCCGCATAAAACCTGTTCGCGGGCCGGACCTTACGTTTGAGACCTATTCATCCATCCATCCATTTTCTACTGCTTGTCCGGGGGGTCGCTGAAGCCGATTTCAGCTGCATTCGGGCAGTAGGCGGGGTTTGACACCCATGTATTATGCAAAACCAACTTTTATTACCTGTTGGTACTTGATTATGTGTATTTGGGATCTGCATAAGTCCCGAAAACTTGGAATTAAAAAATTAATGCATGGTAGAGATATTAATGAAACAGTCTTGCCCTCCTTCAAAGAAGCCATTAGGAATGTATAAAGTTTTTCCCAATTGTGACTAAAGTGGATATCTCTGTATAGTGTAAAAATTTACCCAAAGTGCTTTGCTGCTATTGTAGTCTCCGCTGTAGTCAATAAGCCTTTTATTTTCCTCTATCCTATGGTTATGGGGCAGACTAGTTCGTACATGCACATTCATCCTCCGCTGTTGCCATTTCTTACACAAAGTAGCATATACTGCACTTTTCGGAGTATAAGTCGCTCCGGAGTATAAGTCGCGCCTGCCGAAAATGTATAATAAAGAAGGAAATAAACATATATATGTCGCACTGGAGTATAAGTCGTATTTTTGGGGGAAATTTATTTGATAAAACCCAACACCAAGAATAGACATTTGAAAGGCAACTTAAAATAAATAAAGAATAGTGAACAACAGGCTGAATAAGTGTACGTTATATGACGCATAAATAACCAACTGAGAAGGTGCCTGGTATGTTAACGTAACATATTATGGTAAGAGTCATTCAAATAACTATAACATATAGAACATGCTATATGTTTACCAAACAATCTGTCACTCCTATTCGCTAAATCCCATGAAATCTTATACGTTTATTCTCTTACGTGAATGAGCTAAATAATATTATTTGATATTTTACGGTAATGTGTTAATAATTTCAAATATAAGTTGCTCCTGAGTATAAGTCGAACCCCCGGCTTACCTATGAAAAAAACTGCGACTTATAGTCCGAAAAATACGGTAGTTCCAACTTATGTCTGTCAATAGACCCGCTATGGAAGCGCTAAACACTACAACATGGTTGACGGGGAGAGGATGCAGTCGAATCGGAGCCACGTAAATAAGACCGCGCACAAAACGGCGTGTCCTGAAGAGACAGTAAGAAAGCGGTTTGAAGACGGTCCATAAAAAATAATTTATGCAAAATGTTATCCAAAGATCACGGGTACTAGCGGCCGAAATTAGTTTCCTCCGCTGGGTAGCGGGGCTCTCCCTTAGAGATAGGGTGAGAAGCTCTGCCATCTGGGGGGGAGCTCAAAGCAAAGCCGCTGCTTCTCCACATTGAGAGGAGCCAGTTGAGGTCGTTCGGGCATCTGGTCAGGATGCCACCCAAACGCCTCCTTAGGGAGGTGTTTAGGGCACGTCCAACCGGTAGGAGGCCACGGGGAAGACCCAGGACACGTTGGGTAGACTATGTGTCCCGGTTAGCTTGGGAGCGCCTCAAGATCCCCTGGGAAGAGCTGGATGAAGTCGCTGGGGAGAGGGAAGTCTGGCCTTCCCTGCTTAGGCTGGTGCCCCCGCGACCCGACCTCGGATAAGCGGAAGAAGATGGATTGATGGTTTTCCAAAAAAACACCGTTACATGCTATGTAGACAACAAAGAAGTTTTTAAATGTGTATGAAAAATCCATCTAAAAATTGCTACTACTACATAACTTGTTTTTTTAATTCAAATGTTTTTCAAGTACCGTATTTTTCGGACTATAAGTCGCAGTTTTTTTCATAGTTTGGCCGCGACTTTGGTGCGACTTATACTCAGGAGTGACTTATGTGTGAAATTATTAATACATTACCGTAAAATATCAATAATATTATTTAGCTCATTCACGTAAGAGACTAGACGTATAAGATTTCATGGGATTTAGCGATTAGTTTGGTATATAGCATGTTCTATATGTTATAGTTATTTGAATGACTCTTACCATAATATGTTACGTTAACATACCAGGCACCTTCTCAGTTGGTTATTTATGCGTCATATAACGTACACTTATTCAGCCTGTTGTTCACTATTCTTTATTTGTTTTAAATTGCCTTTCAAATGTCTATTCTTGTTGTTGGGTTTTATCAAATAAATATCCCGAAAAAATGCGACTTATACTCCAGTGCGACTTATGTGTTTTTTTCCTTCTTTATTATGCATTTTCGTCAGGTGTGACTTATACTCCGGAAATACTTATACTCAGAATAATACGGTATGTTGAATTGTAAACATGTGATGTACTTATAGGCATGTTTGTAATAAAAAAAAACAACATTATAGTTCATTTCTATCCATTTTCGACTGCTCGTCCCTTTTGGGGTCGCATGGGGTGCTGGAGCCTATCTCAGCTACATTCGGGCGGAAGGCGGGGTACACCCTGGACAAGTCGCCACCTCATCGCTGGGCCAACACAGATAGACAGACAACATTCACACTCACATTCACACACTAGGGACTATTTAGTGTTGCCAATCAACCTATCCCCAGGTGCATGTCTTTGGAGGTGAAAGGAAGCCGGAGTACCCGGTGGGAACCTTCGAAGTCACAGGGAGAACATGCAAACTCCAGACACAAAGATCCCGAGCCCGGGATTGAACACAGGACATTCGTATTGTGAGGCACATGCACTAACTCCTGTCTCACCGTGCTGCCCTAGTTATTTTCCTATAGGAAAAATATTTCCATTCATAATTCCATTATAGTTTATTGCAATGAGTGTCGTTTGAACTCTACCTTGTTTGTGACATTGCTGCTGCAGAACTCAAAGTCAATAGGCTCCTCGGGCTCTTGTGTGTTGATCTTGCAAACTGTCACCACACCGCCCTCCTCCAAGAACAGGGTCAGAGGGTAACCGTAGCCTCTGTAGCACATTCGCAGGGCGGTTGACACACCTGTTTAACGTACATGAACATGCACTGAGAAGATGCACAACCCAGTCTATAATGAGGCACATTTGCTCACCACCCGGTACTGTGCTTCCTCCAAAGATATTAAGGCAATCTAACAGAACAGCGAGGTTCAGCTGAAATCCAACCAGATCTTCTTTGATGGTGAACTCCTGGAAGATTTCAGCCTGCAATATAAAAGAAGCAAGCGGTGTCATAATAAACAATTCCTTCAGCAAGAGCAACTTATTTTAAGAATGATGGATTATGAACACACCTGGATAAAGGCATTGGCTTGAAGACATTTAGAATCCTCCACAGTAACCTTTAGCCCGTTGGGGGTGGCAGTGAAGATGGCGTGGTCTTTAAAAGCAATGGCTTTCAGGATGTTGGACAAATTGCGAGCGTTGTCCAAACTGCCAGTCAACACGTAGACGTCATTATCACCCTGCGATTGTGTCAATAGTGGCATTCTTGCGCTGAAAATAATTAATGCAAAAGTTATATTTCCATTCTTTACAATCGCAACATAGTACGTCACGTTTCCAGTTTCTCATTACAACATGTCCGGAAAGACTTAGACTTCCTTTAATTGTCATTCAAATTTGAACTTTACAGTACAGATAATAACAAAATTGTGTTGCATTAGCTCATGGTAGTGCAGGATAAAGGAGAAATAAGGTACAGATATAAATAAATAGATTACTGTACAGATAAACATAGTGTTCTTTTGCATATGCATCCACGTTTATGGATGTATGTTATATTGTCTTTATATTCCAGCGAGTTAATCTGTTTTTGGGGGGGAGTTGAGGGGATTATTATGATGCGTTCAAGAGTCTTATGGCCTGAGGGAAAAAGCAGTTACAGAACCTGAAGGTTCTGCTACTGAGACTGCAGAACCTCTTTTGAAAGTCCAGCAGTGAAAACAGTCCCTGGTGGGGGTGGTAGGAGTCTCTGTAGATTTTCTGAGTCTTGGTCAGGCAGCGGCTTTTTGCGATTTCCTGGGTAGGAGAATGAGGAGTCCTGATGATCTTTTCCGCCGTCCCCACCACTTTCTGCAGAGACTTCTAGTCTGAGGCACTGCAGGCTCCAGTCCAAATAGAGATGCAGTTGGTCAGTAAGCTCTCTATAGTGCCTCTGTACAATGTGGTGACGCGAAAAGTGCATGCGTTGCTGAGGTGTTTTTACAAGAGCTCCAGTGTGTAGGGACCAGGTAAAGTCAGTTATCTGCACCCCCAAGAACTTGGTGCTGCTAACCATCTCCACTGCTGTGCCGTTGATGAAGCAAATGGAGTAGGGAGAAGCAGAGCTTTTTTTATACCGATTAACCTCTAACCCAGTGGTTCTCAAATGGGGGTACGCGTACCCCTGGGGTACTTGAACGTATGCCAAGGGGTACGTGAAATTTTTCAAGAATATTCTAAAAATAGCAACAATTCAAAAATCCTTTATAAATATATTTATTGAATAATACTTCAACAAAATATGAATGTAAGTTCATAAACTATGAAAAACAAATACAACAATGCAATATTCAGTGTTGACAGCTAGATTTTTTGTGGACATGTTCCATGAATATTGATGTTAGATTTAATTCTTTGTTTAGAATTAAGTTCATGAATCCAGATGGATATCTATTTCAATCCCCAAAGAGGGCACTTTAAGTTGATTATTACTTCTATGTGTAGAAATCTTTATTTATAATTGAATCACTTGTTTATTTTCAACAAGTTTTAGTTATTTTCTATCTTTTTTTCCAACTAGTTCAAGAAAGACCACTACAAATGAGTAATATTTTGCACTGTTATACAATTTAATAAATCAGAAACTGATGAGATAGTGCTGTATTCTACTTCTTTATCTCTTTTTTTCAACCAAAAATGTTGTGCTCTGATTAGGGGGTACTTGAATCAAAAACATTTTCACAGGGGGTACATCACTGAAAAAAGGTTGAGAACCACTGCTCTAACCTACTCAGTGGCCTAGTAGTTACAGTGTCCGCCCTGAGATCGGTAGGTTGTGAGTTCAAACCCTGGATGAGTTATACCAAAGACTATAAAAAATGGGACCCCTGCTTGACACTCAGCATCAAGGGTTGGAATTGGGGATTAAAGGCCTACTGAAACCCACTACTGCCGACCACACAATCAGACGAAATCTTAACATTGCTACGCATGCCAATACGGCCTTTTTAGTTTACTAAATTGCAATTTTAAATTTTGCGCAAAGTATTCTGTTGAAAACGTCGCGGTATGATGACGCGTGGGCGTGACGTCACGGATTGTAGCGGACATATTGTTCCAGCCCGATCCCAGCTACAATTCGTCTGCTTTAATCGCATAATTACACAGTATTCTGGACATTTGTGTTGTTGAATCTTTTGCAATTTGTTCAATTAATAATGGAGACGTCAAATAAGAATGATGTAGGTGGGAAGCGGTGTATTGAGGCTGCCTTTAGCAACACAAACACAGCCGGTGTTTTCTTGTTTACATTCCCGAAGGTGAAGATTTACTATGGAACAGAGCGGTCAAGCGGACATGGTTCTTCACCACAAGTCAACCGGCAAGTTTTGGTGAGAAAATTATGGTAATAAATCGGTTCTTATCGTTAACATGAGCGAAGCTTGCGTCGTTCCTCGTGCACCTGTCAAAGAGGCAGCTGCGGACTCTCTTGCCTCCTCCGACCGGGCGCCCCTGAACGTGGGATGCTTCCACCGTGGAGGAGGGGGAGAAAAAGCTCAGCCCGGCCCGACCAGCTGCCTTCGCTTCGCCTCGTCGAGAAACGTGGCTTCCCTCAGAGACAGTGGCGGTCACCCCACCCGTGGCCACACACCTCCGACTTTCAGGTACGACTATATAATCTCACTAAAACACTAGTAACACAATAAGCAGATAAGGGATTTTCCAGAATTATTCTAGTAAATGTGTCTAGTAAATGTGTCTAATAACATCTGAATCGCTTCCACTGCCCTGTCATTTTTTTTCTAGTCCTTCACTCTCATTATCCTCATCCACAAATGTTTTATCCTCGCTCAAATTAATGGGGAAATCGTTGCTTTCTCGGTCCGAATCGCTCTCGCTGCTGGTGGCCATGATTGTAAACAATGTGAGGAGCTCCACAACCCATGACATCACGTGCACATAGTCTGCTACTTCTGGTACAGGCAAGGCTTTTTTATTAGCGACCAAAAGTTGCAAACTTTATCGTCAATGTTCTCTACTAAATTCTTTCAGCAAAAATATGGCAATAACGCGAAATGATTAAGTATGACACATATAATGGACCTGCTATCCCCGTTTGAATAAGAAAATCTCCCCAAAGGGAATGATGGATGGGCATTTCAGTATAGGCCTTTAAATCAACAAAAATTATTCCCGGGCGCGGCCACCACTGCTGCCCACTGCTCCCCTCACCTCCCAGGGGGTGAACAGAGGTCAAAATGCAGAGGACAAATTTCACCACACCTAGTGAGTGAGTGACAATCATTGGTACTTTAACTTTAACTTACCTCCTTTCCATTTCATAGCAATTAATGGGACATTTGTTCACTTCCTGTTCTAAATGTGTACATAATTTTAATCCAAACATAGTAAAGTTCTTCATAAACAGTCAAATAAATTCTGATTCACATTATGAAATGTCTTTGGAAGAGGGAGGAAACCAGAGTACCCGGAGGTAACCCACACAGTCATGGGGAAAACATGCAAACTCCACACAGAAAGATCCCGAGCCTGGGATTGGACCCTGACCCCGCAGGACCTTCGTATTGTGAAGCAGACGCACTAACCCCTCTCCCACCGTGAAGCCCCAAAGACATGCACCTGGGGATAGGTTGATTGGCAACACTAAATGGTCCCTAGTGTGTGAATGTTGTCTGTCTATCTGTGTTGGCCTGTGATGAGGTAGCGACTTGTCCAGGGTGTACTCCGCCTTCCGACCGATTGTAGCTGAGATAGGCACCAGCGCCCCCCGCCACCCCAAAGGGAATAAGCGGTAGGAAATGGATGGATGGATTATGAAATGGATATTTCATTTTTCAGGAAGTTTTAAGATTTCCATCAGGATTCTTCTTCTTTTTACTTTGTAAACAGTTTGAGTTTGAACACTTAAACTGGAAAAAATGATGGTAGAGGATGAAGCTCTCTTAATTGTGCTTTTATGTGTGATTACCTAGCTTGTTTACAACTATTACATAAAGCGCACTAAATATCTAACAGTAGCGTGTACAGCAACAAAAATAACACTGATTATTTACATTTTTACAGTTCTTAAAAAGCAAATGTAACTCACGGAGTAATAATTCAGAAATCCATTCGGTGGTGTTTTAAAGACGGGCGCCCCTCATGTTTATATCACTACTTCCGCCCGTTCCTCTTTTTATTTGACAACTTCCGCTTTACGACATCCCTTTCAGCGGAAACAGACTATGCGCATGCGTGTTGGTTTATAGTTGTGCCAGTCGTTACCGCAAACATTCTTCATGATTAATACTGCTTGAAGTGTCAACGTTTAGTGTAGGTCATTCTTCCGAAAGGTGAGGTCTGTTACCCATTTAAGTACGGTTGTTTACTATTCAATTGTTATAACTACATCATTATATCAAAACGCATCAGTTATTTAAAGCAAGATGCTAGGTAGTGTTAGCCTAGCAGCGAACCTGCTGACGTAATACTAGTTAGCCGTAGCCACACGGCAACACGTCCAGTAAACATGAAATACGGCATCAACATAATATATATACACTACTGTTCAAAAGTTTCGGATCACATGGAAATGTGCTTATTTTTTAAGGAAAAGCACTTTACTTTTCAATGAGGATAACTTTAAACTAGTCTTAACTTTAAAGAAATACACTCTATACATTGCTAATGTGGTAAATGACTATTCTAGCTGCAAATGTCTGGTTTTTGGTGCAATATCTACATAGGTGTATAGAGGTCCATTTCCAGCAACTATCACTCCAGTGTTCTAATGGTACAATGTGTTTGCTCATTGGTTCATAAGGCTAATTGATGATTAGAAAACCCTTGTGAAATAATGTTCACACATCTGAAAACAGTTTAGCTCGTTACAGAAGCTACAAAACTGACCTTCCTTTGAGCAGATTGAGTTTCTGGAGCATCACATTTGTGGGGTCTATTAAACGCTCAAAATGGCCAGAAAAAGAGAACTTTCATCTGAAACTCGACAGTCTATTCTTGTTCTTAGAAATGAAAGCCATTTCATGCGAGAAATTGCTAAGAAATTGAAGATTTCCCCCAACGGTGTGTACTACTCCCTTCAGAGGACAGCACAAACAGGCTCTAACCAGAGTAGAAAAAGAAGTGGGAGGCCGCATTGCACAACTGAGCAAGAAGATAAGTACATTGGAGTCTCTAGTTTGAGAAACAGACGCCTCACAGGTCCCCAACTGCCATCTTCATTAAATAGTAACCGCAAAACACCAGTGTCAACATCTACAGTGAAGAGGCGGCTGCGGGATTCTGGGCTTCAAGGCAGAATGGCAAAGAAAAAGCCATATCTGAGACTGGCCAATAAAAGAAAAAGATTAAGATGGGCAAAATAACAGAGACATTGGACAGAGGAATACTGGAAAAAAGTGTTGTGGACAGATAAATCAAAGTTTGGATCACAAAGAAGAACGTTTGTGAGACGCAAAACAACTGAAAAGATGCTGGAAGAATGCCTGACGCCATCTGTTAAGCATGGTGGAGGTAATGTGATGGTCTGGGGTTGCTTTGGTGCTGGTAAGGTGGGAGATTTGTACAGGGTAAAAGGGATCCTGAATAAGGAAGGCTATCACTCCATTTTGCAATGCCATGCCATACCCAGTGGACATCGCTTGATTGGAACCAATTTCATCCTACAACAGGACAATGACCCAAAACACACCTCCAAATTGTGCAAGAACTATTTAGAGAAGGAGCATGCAGCTGGTATTCTATCGGTAATGGAGTGGTCAGCGCATTCACCAGATATGAACCCAATTGAGCTGTTGTGGGAGCAGCTTGACCGTATGGTACGCAAGAAGTGCCCATCCAACCAATCCAATTTGTGGGAGCTGCTTCTAGAAGCATGGGGTGCAATTTCTCCAGATTACCTCAACAAATTAACAGCTAGAATGCCAAAGGTATCCAATGCTGTAATTGCTGCAAATGGAGAATTCTTGGATAAAAGCAAATGTTTATGTGTAAAAAAATCTTATTTCAAATACTAATCATTATTTCTAACCTTGTCAATATCTTGACTCTATTTTCTATTCATTTCACAATATATGGGGGTGAATAAGTGTGACTTTTCATGGAAAACACAAATTTGTTTGGGTGACCCCAAACTTTTGAACGGTAGTGTTAACTTTGGTGTTAAATGCAATGAGTGTTTTGATCCAAGAACATTTAATCAGCAAGTTAATAATCTCAGATCTGTATTGCAGGGTCTTCACTTTGAACAGTCTGCAGTCATGGTTTGCATCCCCTGTATTGTCATTCCTGTTCTGTTGTGGGTCTACAAGAGGTTCCTGGAGCCCATCCTTTATCCTTTTATTTCCCCGATAATCAATACATTCTGGACCAAAAAAGCAGTACAAGAATCAGGGACCGGGGACTCAAATGTTGGTGAAAAGTGTAATGGGACTTCCAAAGTGGTAGGTTGACAAGTGAAGACAATTGTGTTATAGAATATTGCTATTAATGTTATTTTTGTTTTGTTTTGACTATCCCAATGACACACATGTTAACCAATACTAACCACTAGGGGTGTGGGAAAAAATTGATTTGAATACGAATCGCGATTCTCACGTGGTGCGAATCAGAATCGATTCTCATTTTTATAAAAATCGATTTTTTTTTTTTTTTTAATGTATTTATTTTTTATCAATCCAACAAACCAATACACAGCAATACCAAAGCAATGCAATCCAATTCCAAAACCAAACCTGACCCAGAAACACTCAGAACTGAGCACCTGGCACTCATTTATTAGAAAGTGAAGCCCTTGAAAATACAATTGCAATTTTATAATAATATATTTTGTATTTTTTTCCCAAATTAATTGTTTGGAAATGTTCCACACAGCACTTCCTCTATATATCTGTATAGTATCATTTTTAATGAATGTTGCGGTCGCACCACATCACGCATGTACAACTAATTCCCAGGAATTATGGGCAGCCTTGCAAATGTGTCCAATACCCACAAATTCACATCAGATTTTGGCCAATCGAAATTTTCATCAATCCAAATCAAAACACGATGAAAACGTCTCCATCGCATCACCCCACGTCTTCACTTCCTTGTTTACATTAACATGGACATAATTCAGTCACTCCTTAATCACTCATTATTCACTCATTTGCCAACAAAAATCACCGCCATAGATCGCCAACAGTTACAAGATGTTCTCATCGAAAGTACGGATATACCACGTGCAATGTGATAGAGGAGTGAAAAGTTTACGACTGACTTTTAACTTTCAAAACATGCACAAACGGGCACAAGAATGTGTTCAACTTGTGGACGACAGAGCAGATAACATTCCGTGGTGTTTGTTATACAAATTATGCAAACGTGCGTAATTTGGTCACCTTTTAGATATGTAGGTATATGTATACCTACATATACCTACATATATGTAGGTATATGTACCTACATATGCCTACATATGTATATGTAGGTACATATACATACCTTTTAGATATGTATATGTACATATACATATGTATATGTACATATTAGGGGTGTGGGGGAAAAAATCGATTCGAAAACAAATCGCGATTCTCACGTTGTGTGATTCAGAATCGATTCTTTTTTTTTAATCAAGCCAACAAACCACTACACAGCAATACCATAACAATGCAATCCAATTCCAAAACCAAACCTGACCCAGCAACACTCACAACTGCAATAAACAGAGCAATTGAGGAGACACAAACACCAAAAGTAGTGAAACAAAAATTAATATTATCAACAACAGTATCAATATTAGTTATAATTTCAGCATAGCAGTGATTAAAAATCCCTCATTGACATTATCATTAGACTTTTATAAAAATAAAATAAAAAAGAACAATAGTGTCACAGTGGCTTACACTTGCATCGCGTCTCATAAGCTTGACAACACACTGTGTCCAATGTTTTCACAAAGATAAAATAAGTCATATTTTTGGGTCGTTGAATAGTTAAAACAAATTTACATTATTGCAATCAGTTGATAAAACATTGTCCTTTACAATTATAAAAGCTTATGTATTGAATGAATACAGAATTGTTTTAAATCGGAAAAATATCGTTTTTGAATCAAGAATTGCATTGAATCGAAAAAATCGCTATATAATCGAATCGCGACCCCAAGAATCGATATTGAATCGAATCGTGGGACACCCAAAGATTCGCAGCCCTACTAACCACCTATTTCAGGGGCATTCAATTAAATTGTTTTGGGGCCCACATTTTCAGAAAACTAGCAACAGTAAACTGGCCCTAGTGCAGTGGTTCTTAACCTGGGTTCGGTGAGTCAACCTCAGGGGTTCGGTGAAGGTCAAAACACACCCGACTCAACGTGTAAATGCAAACTTTTCCCTATCGGTGTATTACGGATAAGGCAACAGCTGACTGATTTGCAGGTGTGTAATTTGTTGTGAGTTTATGCACTGTTGATTTTGTTGTTTGAACAAGGTGATGATCATGCACGGTTCATTTTTTGCACCAGTACAAAAAACATGGTAACACTTAAGTATGGGGAACATATTCACCATTAATATAGGTCCTTATTAACATGCAAATTAGTAACATATTGGCTCTTAACTAGTCATTAAGTCCTTATTAATGCCCTATTCGGCATGGCCTAACCCTCTAACCTTTACCCTAACCAAATAACTCTAAATTAAGTCTTTATCACTTAGAATATGTTCCCCTAGTGTCCAAATAACTCTAAATTAAGTCTTCGTTACCGTATTTTTCGGACTATAAGTCGTAGTTTTTTTCATAGTTTGGCCGGGGGTGCGACCTATACTCAGGAGCGACTTATGTGTGAAACTATTAACACATTACCGTAAAATATCAAATAATATTATTTAGCTCATTCATGTAAGAGACTAGACGTATAGGAGTGACAGATTGTTTGGTAAACGTATAGCATGTTGTATATGTTATAGTTATTTGAATGACTCTTACCATAATATGTTACGTTAACATACCAGCCACCTTCTCCGTTGGTTATTTATGCGTCATATAATGTACACTTATTCAGCCTTTTGTTCACTATTCTTTATTTATTTTAAATTGCCTTTCAAATGTCTATTCTTGGTGTTGGGTTTTATCAAATAAATTTCCCCCAAAAATGCGGCTTATACTCCAGTGCGACTTACATGTTTTTTTCCTTCTTTATTATGCATTTTCGAAAAACTCAGAAAAATACGGTACTTAGAATATGTTCCCCATACTAAAGTGTTACCAAAAACATAGAACTTTGTCTTGAATTTGAAAAAAAAACATTCTATTTTTCACTAAAGAAGGGTTCGGTGAATGCATATATGAAACTGGTGGGGTTTGGTACTTCCAACAAGGTTAAGAACCACTGCCCTAGTGTGTGAATGTTGTCTATCTGTGTTGGCCCTGTGATGAGGTGACGACTTGTCCAGGGTGTACCCCGGCTTCCGCCTGAATGTAGCTGAGATAGGCTCCAGCAGCCCCCGCAACCCCAAAAGGGACAAGCAGTAGAAAATGAATGGATGGATATCAAACTAATGTTCTTATGTTTATACAGCAATGTCAATGCAAGGGTCTGCCATACCTTCACATTTTTAAATAATGATGTAAAGCATAAGAAATATGTTGTAGAATATTGATATTTTTGTTAGGTTTTATGTTTTGACTATCCCAATAACACACACGTTAACCAATACTAAACACCTATTTCAGGGGTATCCAATTAAATTGTTTTGGGGGCCACATTTTCAGAAAACTAACAAACTAATATTCTCATATTTATACAGGAATGTCAATGCAAGGCTCTGTCATACCTTCACATTTTTAAATAATGATGTAAAGCAGTGGTTCTCAACTTTTTTTCAGAACAAAGCATTTTTGGTTGAAAAAAAGAGATAAAGAAGTAAAATACAGCACTATGTCATCAGTTTCTGATTCATTAAATTGTATAACAGTGCAAAAATGTTGCTCATTTGTAGCGGTCTTTCTTGAACTATTTGGAAAAAAGGTATAAAAATAACTAAAAACTTGTTGAAAAATAAACAAGTGATTCAATTATAAATAAAGATTTCTACACATAGATGTAATAATCAACTTAAAGTGCCCTCTTTGGGGATTGTAATAAAGATCCTTCTGGATTCATGAACTTAATTCTAAACATGTTTTCCCAAAAAAAGAAATATTTAACATCAGTATTTATGGAACATGTCCACAAAAAATCTAGCTGTCAACACTGAATATTGCATTGCTGCCTTTCTTTTCACAGTTTATGAACTTACATTCATATTTTGTTGAAGTATTATTCAATAAATATATTTATAAAGGATTTTTGAATTGTTGCTATTTTTAGAATATTTAAAAAAAAAATCTCACGTAGCCCTTGACATACTTTCAAGTACCCCCAGGGGTACGCGTACCGACATCTGAGAACCACTGTGTTATAGAATATTGCTATTAATGTTACGTTGTTTTGTTTTGACTATCCCAATAACACACATGTTGACAAATACTAACCACCTATTTCAGGGGTATTCAATGAAATTGTTTTGGGGGCCACATTTTCAGAAAACTAGCAACACTAAATGGTCCCTAGTGTGTGAATGTGAGTGTGAATGTTGTCTATCTGTGTTGGCCCTGTGATGAGGTGGTGACTTGTCCAGGTTGTACTTGGCCTCCCGCCCGAATGCAGCTGAGATAGGTTCCAGCATCCCCTGGGACCCCAAAAGGGACAAGTGTTAGAAAATGGATGGATGGATAACAAACTAATATTCTTATGTTCATACAACAATGTCAATGAAAGGCTCTGCCATGCCTTCACATTTTTAAATAATGATGTAAAGCATAAGCAATATGTTGTAGAATATTGATATTAATGTTAAGTTTTTTGTTTTGACTATCCCAATAACACACACGTTAACCAATACCAACCACCTATTTCAGGGGTGTTCAACTAAATTGCTTTGGGGGCCACATTTTCAGACAACTAACAAACAAATATTCTCATGTTTATACAGCAATGTCAATGCAAGGCTCTGTCATACCTTGACATTTTTAAATAATTATGTAAAGCAGAAGAAATATGTTATAGAATATTGATATTAATGTTAAGTTTTTGTACCCCGCCTTGCGCCCGATTGTAGCTGAGATAGGCGCCAGCGACCCCCGCGACCCCAAAAGGGAATAAGCGGTAGAAAATGGATAAATGGATGTTAAGTTTTTGTTTTGACTATCCCAATAATACACACGTTAGGCAATACTAACCACCTACTTCAGGGCTATTCAATTAAATTGTTTTGGGGGCCACATTTTCAGAAAACTAACAAACTAATATTCTTATGTTTATACAGCAATGTCAAATGCAAGGCTCTGCCATACCTTTACATTTTTAAATAATGATGTAAAGCAGAAGCAATATGTTGTAGAATATTAATGTTAAGTTTATGTTTTGACTATCCCTATAACACACAAGTTAACCAATACTAACCACCTATTTCAGGGGTATTCAATTGAATTGTTTTGGGGGCCACATTTTCAGAAAACTAACAAACAAATATTTTTATGTTTATACGGGAATGTCAATGCAAGGCTCTGGCATTCCTTCACATTTTAAAATAATGATGTAAAGCAGAAGAAATATGTTGTAGAATATTGATATTAATGTTTAGTTTTTGTTTTGACTATCCCAATAACACATTAATCAATACTAACCACCTGATTCAGGGGTATTCAACTAAATTGTTTTGGGGGCCACATTTTCAGAAAACTAACAAACTGATATTTTTATGTTTATACAGCAATGTCAATTCAAGGCTCTGCCATACCTTTACATTTTTAAATAATGATGTAAAGCAGAATCAATATGTTGTAGAATATTAATGTTAAGTTTTTGTTTTGACTATCCCTATAACACACAAGTTAACCAATACTAACCACCTATTTCAGGGGTATTCAATTAAATTGTTTTGGGGGCCACATTTTCAGAAAACTAACAAACAAATGTTTTTATGTTTATACAGGAATGTCAATGCAATGCTCTCATTCCTTCACGTTTTTAAATAATGATGTAAAGCAGAATAAATTTGTTGTAGAATGCTGATATTAATGTTAAAATTTTGTTTTGATTATCCCAATAACACACACGTTAACCAATAATAACCACCTATTTCAGGGGTATTCAACTAAATTGTTTTAGGGGCCACATTTTCTGAAAACTAAGAAACTAATATTCTTATGTTTCATACAGCAATACATAAATACATAAATATTTCTAAGGACTGGACTGTGCACCTTACTTCCTTTTGCACTATTTTTCTTTTTCTTTTCTTCCTACGTTTTGCAAAGTTTGTAGACTGTCCCACTGATACTGGAGTTGCTTTTAATCTCATTGTACCTGTGTATAGTGACAATAAAATACATTCTATTCTATTCTATGTCAATGCAAGGGTCTGCCATACCTTCACATTTTAAAATAATGATGTAAAGCATAGGCTATATGTTTACATTGGTCAAAGAGTGTATGATCCTCCTGTTTTAAGTACCTACAGTGAAGAAAATAAGTATTTGAACACCCTGCTATTTTGCAAGTTCTCCCACTTAGAAATCATGGAGGGGTCTGAAATGTTCACAGTAGGTGCATGTTCACTGTATGAGGGATAAGCTAAAAAGAAAAATCAAGAAATCACAATCTATGATTTTTTAACAATTTATTTGTGTGATAAAGCTGAAAATAAGTATTTGAACACCAACATTAATATTTGGTAGAGTAGCCTTTGTTCCCAATTACAGAGGTCAAACGTTTCCTATAGTTCTTTACCAGGTTTGCACAGACTGCAGGAGGGATTTTGGCCCACTCCTCCACACAGATCTTCTCAAAATAAATGGGTTAAATGGGTTGTACTTGTATAGCGCTTTTCTACCTAAGATCAGTCAAGTTTCTGGGGTGTCGCTGAGTAACACAGACTTTCAGGTCCCTACAAAGATTTTCAATTGGATTTAGGTCTGGAGACTGGCTAGGCCACTCCGGAACCTTGATATGGTTCTTACAAAGCGACTTCTTGGTTTTCCTGACTGTGTGCTTTGGGTTATTGTTATGTTGGAAGCTCCAGCCATGACTCATCTTCAATGATCTGACTGAGGAAAGGAGGTTTTTGGCCAAAATCTCACAATACATGGCTGCAGTTATGCTTTCCTTAATACAGTACAGTCGTCCTGTCCCATGAGCAGAAAAACACCCCCAACATGATGCTACCACCCCCATGCTTCACAGTAGGGATGGTGTTCTTGGGATGGTGCGCATCATTCTTCTTCCTCCAAACACGCATAGTGGAATTATGACCAAAAAGGTAAATTTTGGTCTCATCTGTCCACAAAACTTTCTCCCATGACTCCTCTGGATCATCCAAATGGTCATTGGCAAACTCAAGACGGGCCTTAACATGTGCTGGTTTAAGCAGGGGAACCTTCCGTGCCATGCATGATTTCAAACCATAACGTTTTAGTGTATTACCAACAGTGACCTTGGAAACAGTGGTCCCAGCTCTTTTCAGGTCATTGACCAAGTCCTGCTGTGTAGTCCTGGGCTGATTCCTCACCATTCTTAGCATCATTGAGACCCCACGAGGTGATCTCTTGCATGAGGCTCCACTCCGATTGAAATTGACTGTCATGTTTACCTTCTTTCATTTTCTAATGATTGCTCCAACAGTGGACCTTTTTCACCAAGCTGCTTGGCAATTTCTCCGTAGCCCTTTCCATCCTTGTGGAGTTGTACAATTTTGTCTCCGGTGTCTTTGAACAGCTCTTTGCTCTTAGCCATGCTGAATGTTTGGGTCTTACTGTTAGTATGGGATGGACAGGTGTCTTTATGCAGCTAACGACCTCACACAGGTGCATCTAATTCAGGATAATACAGTTGTACAATTTTGTCTCTGGTGTCTTTGGACAGCTCTTTGCTCTTAGCCATGCTGAATGTTTGGGTCTCACTGATTGTATGGGGTGGACAGGTGTCTTTATGCAGCTAACGACCTCACACAGGTGCATCTGATTCAGGATAATACAGTGGTGTCGAGGAGGACTTTTAAAGGCGGACTAACAGGTCTTTGATTGTCAGAATTCTAGCTGATATACAGGTGTTCAAATACTTATTTTCAGCTGTATCGCTCAAATAAATTGTTAAAAAAATCATAGATTGTGATTTCTGGATTTTTCTTTTTGGGTCATCTCTCATACAGTGGACATGCACCTACCGTGAACATTTCAGACCCCTCCATGATTTCTAAGTGGTACAACTTGCAAATTTGCAGGGTGTTCAAATACTTATTTTCTTGACTGTATTTAATGGGTCGCCAACTGGCTGATTGCAAAAGACCGGGTTACCTTTGGGACCCCAAAATATTAGGACTAATAAATGCAGTTTTACATAATTGTCCTCCCCTCCTGGAGAGCAAACTGAACACAGAAGATAGGACATTAAGTTGTATCATACAGCTCCAGCCAAGCATACTCCCCCAAAACTAGTGTAATGGTAATGTATTGAAAAATGATTGGCTTTTAGATATTATAAACATTAATTTGGAGGTAAGGTTCACATGACACATGATTATGTATATCTGTTTAAGTTAATCCAAACTGTAGTTAATTTGTTTTTTACATTTCATTCATTCTTTCTTTCAGCCTGAGCACAATGGAGAGGCCACTGCCAATGAATCGACTGAACAGGAAGATAAGAAGACAAACTGATCATTCTTTAATTATTTGCATTCCATCTATAAAACTGTAAATATTCCCTGTTGTCTTTACAAAGTCAAATTAGTAAATAATTTCAAATGACATTTCTTTTGAATTATTTTTCGTCATATTGTTACTAATTTTACTTGTGAACAATTGCTACCATTCTGAAGAGAGAAAATAATTGTAAGTAATTTATAAGAAAATCAAACAATGTGTAACCATGAATTAAATAAATTATGTATTTATTAATCTTTATATTTTATGTGTACTTATTTCAATGAAATGTAAAAAATATTTTGGAAATTTGTATTACTTGTTGTACAAGCTCTATTGATAAAGATGGAAAGATGAACTTACACCAAGCAATTTGTTTTTTTATTTAAAAAAAATAGATACATTTTTATAAGTTATATTTATTTGAGCTTTTTAAAATTATTAATTTCCACTTCACTACTGATAGTCTGAGCCAAATATGTTTATTTTTTATTTATTAATTAGTTTTTTAATTATAAACCTGTATTTATAATAAACAACATTTACATACAATCAAGAAATAATAAACAAAACAAGTACAGAAACAGTAAAAAAAAACAGCGCCAGGGGGTTGTAGATAAATAACTAAATAATAAAGTAACTAAAATGGAATGCAATATATATATATATATGTGTGTGTAACAAAATGTAAAGCCATATGTAAGGAAAATATTGTCAAATCAACTTATATATATCAATATGATATTAAAACATATGCATATATTAATAAATATACAAATACAAATTGCTATACAAAAACATTAATTTGTATAAATAAACACGTATTTGTAAATATAGTTTTGAGATTTGAAAATATATACAAATAAAATGTATAAATATAAAATTGTGACATGCAAATAAATCAAGAATTTGGATGAATAAATGTGTATTTTTATATGTATTTTTGAGATTTGAATATAAATATGCTTGATATTTGTATTTGTATTGAATTTGCATTGGATCGCTTTTTTGCTTTTGTGTCGATGAGACATTCCTCCCACAAACTAGGCGCACAAATAAATGTGACTTACACACTCCCCTGAACAACCAGCAAAGGGCATTGAAGCCAAAGCAGTCTGGGCCACAGAGCATTATATGCCTCATATGCAAAATGCCTGGAGTTCTCTGCACATAAACAATCCACGTCTTTACAGAGAGAACACATAATGGGCCTGAGCTTGCTAACGTTAAGGTTGTAGTAGCTATTGAACTGAAAGTCCGTGCTAGCTGCTTATTTTATTGTAACAATGCTGTTTAATGACCTTGTCCCGATGTAGATACTGATCTGTGTGTCAAGTCATCATCATATATCAATCATCATATGACCCTCTCGAGTTTGCCTCTTGATTGGCTCGCCAGTGTCTGACCGTGTCTATGACCTTTGGCTCCAGTGCCCTCTGCTGGTTGTTCAGGGGAGTGTGTAGGTCACATTTATTTGTGCATCTGGTTTGTGGGAGGAATGTCTCATCGACACAAAAGCGATGTAATGCAAATTCTTCCATCCATCCATTTACCACCGCTCGTCCCTTTTGGGGCAGCAGGGGGTGCTGGAACCTATCAGCTGCATTCGGGCGGAACGGGGCGTACACCCTGGAACAGTCGCCATCTCATCACAGGGCCAACACAGATACACAACAATCACACTCACATTCACACACAAGGGCCAAGTTTGTGTTGCCAATCAACCTATCCCCAGGTGCATGTCTTTTGAGGTGGGAGAAAGCCGGAGTACCCGGAGGGATAAGTTAAAGTACCAATGATTGTCACACACATACTAGTTGACCCATCACCCTTGATCACCCCCTGGAAGGTGAGGGGAGCAGTGGGCAGTAGCGGTGCCGCGCCCGAGAGTCATTTTATGGTGATTTAACCCCCAATTCCAACCCTCGATAATGAGTGCCAAGCAGGGAGGTAATGGGTCCCATTTTTATAGTCTTTGGTATGAACTCACGACCTACCGATCTCAGGGTGGACACTAACCACTAGGCCACGGAGTAACCCACAAAGTGAAATACAAATATATTGAATTGCCGCAGGGCATATAGTATGCGCCTGCCTTGAATTACTGCCGGGTCAAACCCGCTTCGCAAAATAATTAGCGCATGCTTAGTATTACCGCTTGGTCAAACTCGTGACGTCACGAGTGACACTTCCCCTGTCATTATTTTCAAAATGGAGGAAACTGATTTCAATACCGGTAATTTGAAATCGCATAAAGGGAAGAAGATTAAGAGGATTTAAGGTCCAAGCTTATATCACACTCAAATGTTTACTGCATGCCTTTGGAATGAGAAGAGGTTTTAAATAATTAGCGCATGCTTACTTTTACCGCATGCCTTTGGTAAGCGCAGGAGCGAGAAGAGGTTTTGAAATAATTAGTGCCCCGGCGGCAATTCAAGAAAATACGGTAAATCTCAAAAATAAATTTACAAATACATGTTTATTTTTACGAATTCCTTATTTATTTGTGTGTCACATTTATTTTTCAAATCTCAAAAATATATTTACAAATATGTGTTAATTTATACAAATTATGTATTTATTTGTACATCCATCCCTTTTGGGGTCGCGGGGGGCGATGTCGCCTATCTCAGCTACAATCGGGCGGAAGGCGGGGTACAGCCTGGACAAGTCGCCACCTCATCGCAGGGCCAACACAGATAGACAACATTCACACACTAGGGCCAATTTAGTGTTGCCAATCAACCTATCTCCAGGTGCATGTCTTTGGAGGAAGCCGGAGTACCCGCAGGGAACCCACGCATTCACGGGGAGAAAATGCAAACTCCACACAGAATGATCCCGAGCCTGGATTTGAACCCAGGACTGCAGGACCTTCGTATTGTGAGGCAGACGCACTAACCCCTCTGCCACCGTGAAGCCCTTTATTTGTACATCACATTTGTATTTGTATATTTATTAATATATGCATATGTTTTAATATATGTATATGAATAAGTTGATGTGAGACAATTCTACTTCCATACCATAGACTCACTCAAATTCCGGAAATAATCCAAATTTGAGCCAAATCTGTTTATTTTTTAAATTTTTATTTTATTATTATTATTTTTAAAACTTTTATTTATAATTTTCAACATTTACAATCAAACAGACGAGAAGCAATAATCAAATTAAGTACAAAAACAGTACAGTAAAAACATAAAACAGCGCCAAGGGGTTGTAAATTCAAAATAACTAAAATAGAATACAATATATATATATATATATATATATATATATATATATATATAAACAAAGTGCAAAGCCATAGGCTCACTCAATTTCAGTAAATAACTCAAATAACTGCTCAGTGGCCTAGTGGTTGGAGTGTCCGCCCTGAAATCGGTAGGTTGGGAGTTCAAGCCAAAGACTATAAAAAAAAATGGGACCCGTTGCCTACCTGCTTGGCACTCAGCATCAAGGGTTGGAATTGGGGGTTAAATTCAAATAAATGATTCCCGGGTGCGGCATCGCTGCTGCCCACTGCTCCCCTCACTTCCCAGGGGGTGATCAAGGGGATGGGTCTAAATGCAGAGGACAAATTTCACCACACCTAGTGTGTTTGAGACAATCATTGGTACTTTAACTTTAACTTAAATTTGGAACACAGCATCATCGTTTTCACAGCTTTTTTTGTTGTTAGAGGTAGAGAGGGTTTTAATAAAGAGTTCTAAATCTTTTAAAGGCACCAAAAACAGGTCGGGTATTGAGAAACTTAACATTTATGAAAATAAAACTTAATGAGGTTGCAAAGGTAAAATTATTTTTCAAATTTTTGTTCATACAGTCCATCCATCCATCCCTCTTCTTCCGCTTATCCGAGGACGGGTCGTGGGGGCAACAGCCTAAGCAGGGAAGCCCAGACTTCCCCCTCCCGAGCCACATTGTCTAGCTCTTCCCGGGGGATCCCGAGGCGTCCCCACGGCCAGCCGGGTGACATAGTCTTCCCAATGTGTCCTGGGTCTTCCCCGTGGCCTCCCACCGGTTGGACGTGCCCTAAACACCTCCCTAGGGAGGCGTTCGGATGGCATCCTGACCAGATGCCCGAACCACCTCATCTGGCTCCTCTCCATGTGGAGGAGCAGCGGCTTTACTTTGAGTTCCTCCCGGATGGCAGAGCTTCTCACCCTATCTCTAAGGGAGAGACCCAACACCCGGCAGAGGAAACTCATTTCGGCCGCCTGTACCCGTGATCTTGTTCTTTCAGTCATGACCCAAAGCTCATGACCATAGGTGAGGATGGGAACGTAGATCAACCTGTAAATTGAGAGCTTTGCCTTCCGGCTAAGCTCCTTCTTCACCATAACGGATCGGTACAACGTCCGCATTACTGAAGACGCCGCACCGATCCGCCTGTCGATCTCACGATCCACTCCTCCCTCACTTGTGAACAAGACTCCTAGTTACTTGAACTCCTCCACTTGGGGCAGGGTCTCTTCCCCAACCTGGAGATGGCATTCCACCCTTTTCCAGACGAGAACCAAGGACTCTGACTTTGAGGTGCTGATTCTCATTCCGGTCGCTTCACACTCGGCTGCGAACCAATCCAGTGAGAGGTGAAGATCCCGGCCAGATGAAGCCATAAGTTCATACAGCAGGGGTCACCAACCTTTTTAAAACCAAGAGCTTCTTCTTGGGTACTGATTAATGTGAAGGGCTACCAGTTTGATACACACTTAAATATATTGCCAAAAATAGCCAATTTGCTCAATTTACCTTTAACTCTATATTATTGTTAATAATTAATGATATTTATGTTTTTGGAAACACTGATCATCTTAATGATTTCTCACAATAAACATATATAGAAACAGATAAATATATATTAAAAAAAAGGGTATTTCTGTCTGTCATTCCGTCGTACATTTTTTTCCCTTCTACGGAAGGTTTTTTGTAGAGAATAAATGATGAAAAAAAAACAATTGAATGGTTTATAAGAGGAGAAAACAGGAAAAAAATGAAAATTAAATTTTGAAACATAGTTTATCTTCAATTTTGACTCTTTAAAATTCAAAATTCAACCGAAAAAAAGAAGAGAAAAACTAGCTAATTAGAATCTTTTTGAAAAAATTAAAAAAATTATTTATGGAACATCATTAGTAATTTTTCCTGATAAAGATTATTTTTAGAATTTTGATGACATGTTTTAGATTAAAATCCCATCAGCACTCTGTTAGAATATATAACAAATTGGACCAAGCTATATGTCTAACAAAGGAAAATCATTATTCCTTCTAGATTTTCCAGAACAAATTTTTTAAAAATAAATTCAAAAGACTTTGAAATAAGATTTAAATTTGATTCTACAGATTTTCTAGATTTGCCAGAATAATTGTTTTGAATTTTAATCATAATAGGTTTGAAGAAATATTTCACACATATTCTTCGTCAAAAAAAACAGAAGCTAAAATGAAGAATTAAATTAAAATGTATTTATTATTCTTTACAATTATAAAAAAATACTTGAACATTGATTTAAATTGTCAGGAAAGAAGAGGAAGGAATTTAAAAGGTATATGTGTTTAAAAATCCTAAAATCATTTTTAAGGTTGTATTTTTTCTCTAAAAATGTGTTTCTGAAAGTTATAAGAAGCAAAGTAAAAAAATTCAATTTTTTTATTTTAAACAAGTGAAGAACAAGTCTTTAAAATATTTTCTTGGATTTTCAATTTCTATTTGAGTTTTGTCTCTCTTAGAATTAAAAATGTCTAGCAAAGCGAGACCAGCTTGCTAGTAAATAAATACAATTTAAAAAATAAAGGCAGCTCACTGGTAAGTGCTGCTATTTGAGCTATTTTTAGAACAGGCCAGCGGGCTACTCATCTGGTCCTTATGCGTTGGTCACCGCGTTGGTGACCCCTG
Organism: Nerophis ophidion; assembly: GCF_033978795.1. Lineage (NCBI taxonomy): Eukaryota > Metazoa > Chordata > Actinopteri > Syngnathiformes > Syngnathidae > Nerophis > Nerophis ophidion. Next base: position 12,833,161 of record NC_084627.1, on the reverse strand, counting down.
TCATACAGTGTAAAACCAAATATCACATCTTTATTGCTGAGATAGGCACCAGCGCACCCGCGACCCCAAAAGGGAATAAGCGGTAGAAAATAGATGGATGGATAAAAAAAAGCATAAATTTGTCAAGAATATTGTAAGCCAAATCTGTTTTTTTTTTATTATTATTATTTTTTATTTATTTTTTTATTTTTATTTTTTTATTTTAAAGGTTTATTTATAAATTTCAACAATTACAAACAGTAAGACAAAGAACAATATACAACATTATAAAACATTATGAAAACAGTGCAAAACAGCGCCAGGGGGTTGTAAGTTCAAAATAATAAAAAAAGAATACAAACATATATATATAAATAATAAACAAAATGAAAGCCGTAGGCTTATTCAGATTCATCAAACAACTTAAATTTGGAACACAGCATCATCGTTTTCACAGCTTTTTTGTTGTTAGAGGTAGAGAGCGTTTTAATGTAAAGTTCCAGATCTTTTTTAAAGGCACAAAAGATAGGACGGGTATTAAGAAACTTACATTTATGAATATAAAACTTAGCTAATAAAATAATGAGGTTGCAAAGGTAGAATTCCTTTTCAAATTTTTGTTCATACAGTGTAAAACCAAAAATCACATCTTTAAAGTAAAGCACAAATTTGTCATAAATATTGTCCAGGATGAAGCGACAGTTGCCCTGCCATAGTGATCGAGTGTTTTCACAAGTCCAAAACAAGTGGTTAACAGTCTCTGGGTGCATGTTACAAAAGGTGCAGGTAACATCAATGTCCTTCTTGTATTTAACCATCACAGTCTTTACAGGGTAATAGCGATGGATGATTTTAAATGATATCTCTTTGACTTTGTTGGTAATTAAATACCTGTTAGGAAGGGACCACGTTTTGGTCCAACATTATTCCATAAGGAAATTACATAGGAGACAGACACACAATCATTTTGGAATAAGCTGCGGATTTTTCTGTTATTTTTTTGATCAAAGCAAAGTTTCCCCACGGGAGTGTCAAGTGGATCATTCAGAATTTTTACAGCAGAAAGAGGGGGTGTGTAAGCCCTGTTCAACATAACAACACCTGTTGGGATGGCATCAAATACAATAGCAAATTGTTTGGGAGTCACAGGTATCTTAAATTGGTTGAGAAATTCTTGGTAATTAAAAAGTTGACCTTCCTTTTTGAAAAGCTGACTCACTAAAATAATGTTATTGTTAAACCAATTGTTGAGGAAAAGAGATTTCCTTTTGTAACACATGTCTTTATTGTTCCAGATGAAATATTTGGTAGGTGAAAAATTGTGCTTGTATACAAGAGACCATGCTAGAAGGGCTTGTTTGTGGAAGTTTGAGAGCGCAACAGGAATCCTGTCAATGTTATAATTACACAATAGCAAAAATTTTAGGCCTCCAAGGTTAGAGAATACATGATGAGAAATAAAGTTCCAAATTGAGGTAGGGTCTTTCAAGTAGTGTCTTATCCAATTAATTTTAAAGGTGTTGTTTAGTGTAGTGAAGTCAAGAAAGTTTAGACCACCCTGATTGTAATTGTTCATTATAACAGATTTCTTAATATAATGAATTTTGTTTTTCCAAATAAAGTCAATCAGTATTTTGTCAATAGTTTTACATATTTTTTGGTTAACATCTAAAGAAATAGCTGCATACGTAAGCCTGGAGATACCTTCTGCTTTGGAAAGTAAGGTTCTGCCTTAAGCCAAATCTGTTTAGTCTGGTTTTGCCCTCTTCGCTCGACGTCATGACGCAAGTCAACGCCTTCTATGACGTCACCACGCACGGCGGCCCGCAACGTGGAAAACATGGTGGCCGGAAGTATGTAGAGTAAAACTTCACTCTGAAATTCCTTTGCAATTAGAGCTGCTTGTGCTTTTTAAGATAGAAGCAGTAGTGAACGGAAATAGATTGAACTGTATTTAAAACCAAGTGGGGTTATTTCACCGCCCCACGCCCAACGGAAACCACGGAGGAGCGACGAGGGAGCATAGACTGCATATGACAGGTAAGCTAGGCGGCCAGCTGATTGGGGACAGGCGGCTCACGTTAGCTCTCATGTCAACAACTCCTCATTTGGAGACTTATTTAAATGTATATCTTGACCCTCGTTACAATGCAAACACTGCTTGTTGACTATCACAATTAGAGCGACATTAACCCGACTACACGCACTAACCGGATAAACCAACCAGACGCCATGCTATAGTTAAAATTAATGACAAATCATGTATTTGTTAGTTACACGCCTGTTGGTTTAGAATACATTGTACGTTTCTAAATAGTGGATCTACGGCCACATCTAATGAAGTCAATGATATTGCTAGAATATTTGTTCACCATTTACATAGTAATCCATTAATGGTTGTTTTCCTTGAAAGACGACAATAACGTGTTTTTAGTAAGCTCTATACCAGGGGGTCACCAACGCGGTGCCCGCGGGCAACAGGTAGCCCGTAAGGACCAGATGAGTCGTCCGCTGGCCTGTTCTAAAAATAGCTCAAATAGCAGCACTTACCAGTGAGCTGCCTCTATTTTTTTAATTGTATTTATTTACTAGCAAACTGGTCTCGCTTTGTTTGACATTTTTAATTCTAAGAGAGACAAAACTCAAATAGAATTTAAAAATCCAAGAAAATATTTTAAAGACTTGGTCTTCACTTGTTTAAATAAATTCATTTATTTTTTTTACTTCGCTTCTTATAACTTTCAGACAATTTTAGAGAAAAAAATACAACCTTAAAAATGATTTTAGGATTTTTAAACACATATACCTTTTTATCTTTTAAATTCCTTCCTCTTCTTTCCTGACAATATAAATCAATGTTCAAGTATTTATTTTTTTTATTGTAAAGAATAATAAATACATTTTAATTTAATTCTCCATTTTAGCTTCTGTTTTTTCGACGAAGAAGATTTGTCAAATATTTCTTCAAACTTTTTATGATTAAAATTCCAAAAAAGGATTCTGGCAAATCTAGAAAATCTGTAGAATCAAATTTGAATCTTATTTCAAACTCTTTTGAATTATTTTAAAATTTTTGTTCGGGAAAATCTAGAAGAAATAATGATTTGTCTTTGTTAGAAATATAGCTTGGTCCAATTTGTTATATACTATACAGATTGGATTTTAACCTATTTAACATGTCATCAAAATTCTAAAATTAATCTTAATCAGGAAAAATTACTAATGATCTTCCATAAATTCTGTTTTTAATTTTTTCTTCATTTTTTTCGGTGGAATTTTGAATTTTAAAGAGTCGAAATTGAAGATAAACTATGTTTTAAAATGTAATTTTCACTTTTTCCGTGTTTTCTCCTCTTTTAAACCGTTCAAATGTTTTTTTCATCATTTATTCCCTCCAAAAAACCTTCCATAAAAGGAAAAAAAATGTACGACGGAATGACAGACAGAAATACCCATTTTTTTAATATATATATAGATTTATTTAATAAAGGTAAATTGAGCAAATTGGCTATTTCTGGCAATTTACTTAAGTGTGTATCAAACTGGTAGCCCTTTGCATTAATCAGTACCCAAGAAGTAGCTCTTGGTTTCAAAAAGGTGGGTGACCCCTGATCTACGGCAACATCTAATGAAGTCAATGATATTGCTAGAATATTTGTTCACCATTTACATAGTAATCCACTAATGGTTGTTTTCCTCAAAAGACGACAATAAAGTGTTTTTAGTAATCCCAATAGTAACCACACTTCTGTCTATCCTCGGATTTCCACTGGAATGCGAAAAGGCAGCGGAACGGTGTCAGTCTTCCCGTTATTATTCAAGTTAATTTGTCCCGGAAAAACGTCACCGCCATTCCAGCGCATAATATATATGTATTGCTTCTTTATTTGGCGGTTGCTGCAACAAATCGTTTCAATTAAGCTAAAACCTGCTTGTGTTGCACAAGACGTCATGTACAAACACAAAATAGATTATCCGATTTATTTTGAAAACACTCACTACCCAGGACTACTCAGGTCCTGAGTGGTCCTGGGTTCAATCCCAGGCTCGGAATCTTTCTGTGTGGCGTTTGCATGTTCTCCCCGTGGCTGCGTGGGTTCCTTCCGGGTACTCCGGCTTCCTCCCACCTCCAAAGACATGCACCTGGGGATAGGTTGATTGGCAACACTAAATTGGCCTTAGTGTGTGAATGTGAGTGTGAATGTTGTCTGTCTATCTGTGTTGGCCCTGTGATGAGCAGGCGACTTGTACAGGGTGTATCCCGCCTTCCGCCCGATTGTAACTGAGATAGGCTCCAGCGCCCCAAGCGACCCCGAAGGGAATAAGCGGTAGAAAATGGATGGATGGGTTTTCAAAACAAAATATATGAAGTAGGGCTGAGCGATATGGCCTTTTTTTAATATCTCAATATTTTTAGGCCATTTAACGATACACGATATACATCTCGATATTTTGCCTTAGCCTTGAATGAACACTTGATGCATATAATCACACCGGTTTGATGATTCTATGTGTCTACATTGAAACATTCTTATTCATACTGCATTAATATATACTCATTTTAAACTTTCATGCAGTGAGGGATATCACAACTCAGTCAATTGACCAAAACTGTATTTAATAAACAGTTATTAAGCAGTGGCACAAACATTCTTGTCATTTCAAAACAGAAAGTTTAAGATTGTCGGATACATTTTAAAACAAGCTATTAGTGCACTTTTGTGCATGATGTCACTAAGATGACATATCAAAACAACACTAAATTAAAGTGCACTTTTTGTACAGAACGCCACTACAATAGTTTATAACAAATAAAGTGCACGTTTGTGCATGATGTCACACAAGATATTTCAATAACTGTAAAATAAAAATGAGCTGCATAATAGGAAATCAAATAGTGTATGTCCTTCGCTATGTGGTAGGTTCTTGTGGACGTTATGTCCTTCTGTTGTTCACAATTTTTTTCATACAGTGTTGATGTGGAAATGGTTGCCTCAGCATTTTGTTGGTGTGGCACCGAACAGAGATGTTGACATGCAGAGTTTCAAGCACTCTTCATTCTCTGGCGGGTGACTTTTCAAATGATGCTACACATTAGCAGTTTCGGGAGGTGGGGTGTGGGGCGTGGTTGGGGGCGTGGTTAAGAGGTGAGGAGTATATTTACCGCTAGATTCATAGATTCACCAAGTCAATTTTTTCATATATATATATATATATAGAAGAAATACTTGATTTTCAGTGAATTCTAGCTATATATATATACATTTATTTTATTATATATATATATATATATATAAAAGAAATACTTGAATTTCAGTGTTTATTTATTTACACATATACACACACAACACCCATCTACTCATTGTTGAGTTGAGGGTTCAATATTCCATCCTTGTTTTTCTAACCATATGCATTGCACTAGATGGCAGTATTGTCCTGTTTAAGAGTGTCACAACACATTGCTGTATGGCAGACCACTGCTTTAGTTTGACGAATTTGGACAGCTGTTGTTGTGTGTTGTTTAACCACGCTGGGAGGACGATAATGAAACTGCCTAACAATAAATCCACATAAGAAACCAAGAACTCGCCCTCAATCATTCTACAGTTATAATGTCATTGGGCAGACACACTCTTTGTGCGCGTCACTCAGGTCCGCATTGAGCTGTAGGAGGAGTGACCTCCAGCTTCGTCTGAATTCCGGGAGATTTTCAGGAGAAAATTTGTCCTGGGAGGTTTTCGGGAGAGGCGCTGAATTTCGGGAGTCTCCCGGAAAATCCGTGAGGGATGGGAAGTATGGTATTACTACTTTTTGTAGCCACACTTTTACCCCACACTTGAAAAATTACGGTTGTCTGTTCGATATATTCTCGCTTGAAGCCAAACTACCGCCAGACGATGGACCCCCTGCTGTTTTTTCGGGAATTAATTCTTCCTCCATTTGTTACCAGATTCGCACCTTCTTTCTCTCGTATTACCACTCGCACCACAGCTAACGTTTCCCATGCCGCTACCTCTCTGCTCCACAAGGGTGTATACGTATGTGACGTATGTAAGAAGGTGCGCTTGTTTCACGTCTCTGTGAGAAGGAGAAACAACAAAGAGTGAAGAGCCTGTAGTGTAATGCCTGCAGCTAAAAGCAACTGAATATCACGATATAGTCATTTTCTATATCGCACAGAGACAAACCCGCGATATATCGAGTATATCGATATATCACCCAACCCTAACATGAAGTCAACTTGTCAAAGGTTTTCAGATGTAATTTCACCTCTTTGACACAAATGGATGAGAACATGCTTATCCTGAAGGTCCAAAATCATATGCAGTCATATCCCAGGCCGCTATATTGGAGTATAGGGGAAGCTGGGAAATCACTTCTTTTTTTATTATCATTATAGAAAATGTATTTGTTAGTCCACCCATCCATTTTTTACCGCTTGTCCCTTTTGGGGTCAGAGGGGTGCTGGAGCCTATCTCAGCTGCATTTGGGCGGACGGCGGGGTACACCCTGGACAAGTCGCCACCTTATTATTTGTATTATTATTATTATAATTATATATTTGTTAGTTACAAAAACTGCTTGTTGGTTTAGAATACATTGTACGTATCCAAATAGTGGATGTATGGCAAAATCAAATGAAGCCAACGTATTGCTAGAATATTTGTTTATCATTTACTTAGTAATCCACTAATGGTTGTTTTCCTTGAAAGACAACTAATATCATAAGTTGTCAGTCACTTCTTAATGGCCATTACCACTACTTGCAGGATTGGAGTGGAACTGTTAAACGGTTTCTTCAGGGTACCACAAAAGTGTGTTTGAAATGACTTGCCCAATTCCTGCAAGTTGAGTTTAGACAATGAAGTGTTTTTAGTAAGCCCTATAGTAAGCACACTTCTGTCTGTCCCCTGAGTTGCACTGGAATGCAAAACGGCAGCGGAACGGCATCGCCACGGCGTTGGTCTTTCCGTTTTGATTCAAGTCAATGCATCCTGGAAAACATCTCTGCCATTGCAGCACTAAATATACACGTAGTGCTTCTTTATTTGCCGGTTGCTGCAACAAATCAGTTCAAATTAGCTAAAATCTGCTTGTGTTGTGGGACAGTATGCCAGTTGCATAGTGGCAGAAAGAAATGCACTTCAGAGGGTCATAAAAACTGCCATGAAGATCACTGGCTGCTCTCTCCCCTCCCTAGAGGAACTGCACAGTGCCAGGTGCCTCAAAAAGACTCCAAAACATCATAAGGGACCCATCTCACCCCAGACATAAACTTTTTGAACTGCTGGCCTCAGGCAGGAGATATAGGACAATAAAATGCCGGTCAAACAGGTTCAAGAACTCTTTCTACACGAGAGCAATAGTGTCGCTGAACACAAGGCATAAAATAGAAAGACTGCAAGTGAGCTGTGTGCTTGGTATTTTTTGTTTTTTTATGTCTTATTTTTATGTATTTATCTTAGTACCATGTTTTTATGTTTTTTTTATTTATTTACATGATATATATATATATATATATATATATATATATATATATATATATATATATATATATATATATATATATATATATATATATTATGAATTTGCACTAAATGAGTTTGCTTGCAATTTAGTTGTACAATATACAATAAGGTGGCAGAGGGGTTAGTGCGTCTGCCTCACAATACGAAGGTCCTGCAGTCCTGGGTTCAAATCCAGGCTCGGGAGCTTTCTGTGTGGAGTTTGCATGTCCTCCCCGTGAATGCGTGGGTTCCCTCCGGGTACTCCGGCTTCCTCCCACTTCCAAAGACATGCACCTGGGGATAGGTTGATTGGCAACACTAAATTGGCCCTAGTGTGTGAATGTGAGTGTGAATGTTGTATGTCTATCTGTGTTGGCCCTGCGATGAGGTGGCGACTTGTCCAGGGTGTACCCCGCCTTCCGCCCGATTGTAGCTGAGATAGGTGCCAGCGCCCCCCGCGACCCCAAAAAGGGAATAAGCGGTAGAAAATGGATGGAATATACAATAAAGATATATTTTATTCTAAGTCATGAACAAACACAAAATAGGTTATCTGATTTATTTTCTAAACAAAATACTCAGTTTTCAAGGCGGATCGAATTTGACGCTTTTAAATTCCGAATGGACATGAAGTCAACTTGCCGAAGGTTTTCATATGTAATTTCACTTTGTTGACACAAATGCATGAGAACATGTTGATCCTGGAGGTCCTAAATCATATGCAGGGATATCCCAGGCAGCTATATTGGAGTTTAGGGGCCTGTGTCAATCACCCGGATTCGTGAGATCTCGTAGAGGTCCGTGCTATGTCGCTGCATGACAGAGCCACAACAGGGGGACTGCCGGACTGCCGGACTGCGAACGGCGGGATTGCAAGGGGAAACTGCCTCACTATTTGAGAAGAACTGCATTAAGCAGTGGACAAGAGGATGCACACGTCAGCAACACCAGCTTTGCTATGTGAGCTACAGTGCTAAGGTTAGAGTGTCCGCCCTGAGATCACTAGGTCGTGAGTTCAAACCCCAACCGAGTCATACCAAAGACTATAAAAATGGGACCCATTACCTCGCTGCTTGGCCCTCAGCATCAAGTGTTGGAATTGGGGGTTAAATCACCAAAAATGATTCCTGAACGTGGCCACTGCTACTGCTCACTGCTCCCCTCACCTCTCAGGGGGTGGAACAAGGAGATGAGTCAAATGCAGAGAGTAATTTCCCCACACTAGGTGTGTGTGTGACTATCAGTGGTACTTTAACTTGAACTTTTTACAAACCCCATTTCCATATGAGTTGGAAAATTGTGTTAGATGTAAATATAAACGGAATACAATGATTTGCAGATCATTTTCAACCCATATTCAGTTGAATATGCTACAAAAACAACATATTTGATGTTCAAACTGATAAACTTTTTTTTTTATGCAAATAATCCTTAACTTTAGAATTTGATGCCAGCAACAAGTGACAAAGAAGTTGGGAAAGGTGGCAACAAATACAGATAGAGTTGAGGAATACTCATCAAACACTTATTTGGAACATCCCACAGGTGTGCAAGCTAATTGGGAACAGGTGGGTGTCATGATTGGGTATAAAAACAGCTTCCCAAAAAATGCTTAGTCTTTCACAAGAAAGGATGGGGCAAGGTACACCCCTTTGTCCACAACCGCGTGAGCAAATAGTCAAACAGTTTAAGACCAACATTTCTCAAAGTGCAATTGCAAGAAATTTAGGGATTTCAACATCTACGGTCCATAACATCATCAAAAGATTCAGAGAATCTGGAGAAATCACTCCACGTGATTAAGTATTGGAAAGGATAGAAATGTAGTTTGTCTTTTTTATCCGATTATTAATCGAAGTAATAATCGACAGATTAATTGATTATCAAATTAATCGTTAGTTGCAGCCCTACATCCAACCCAATTTCCCAACTCATATGGAAACGGAGTTTGTAACATTAGTGTCGCAAACAGCACTGCCAGTATGATTTTGGAAGTGCTATAAAGATGAAAACTGTGCTGCGTTGTTCTTAGATCTGTCAAAGGCTTTTGACATGTTTGAACACTTTCTTGTCTCAGAAATGAAAGAGTATTGGAATATCTTCTGAAGTAGTAGGGTAAATATTTGAGTGGTACACAGCACTTTGAATTGCCTTTCAAACAAATTCAACTTGCCTTGCCTGGTAGTAAACAAAAGGTTTAGGTTGATGGTGTGTGTTAAAGCTTGTTATCTATTCCAGGGGTGTCAAATTCATTTTAGCTCACATAGAGAAAAATGTATTTCCAAATGTGCCGGACTGGGAAAATCATGGCATAGTAATTTAAGAATAAAGACAACTTCAGATTGTTTTTTTTTTGTTAAAATAAAGACGAAGCACATTCTGAAAATGTACAAATCACACATTGTTTTTTTTTACACTCATGTTGCGCTTAATAAAATTCTATCGTCATTTGTCATTATTCATACTTTCTGAATAGATAATATGATCATCTTCATCAGTCAAATGGGTTTAATTGAGTCAGGGTTTTTAAATGCTTTCATTGTTGTTATTTTTTAATATATCACAAACTTGAATATATATCAAAATCAAATAACAGAATATTAATGCAAGTTCCTCATTTTACACGACTGACATCACGTGGTTTATTCTGTACATTTGTAGCATCATCTACTACATCCATCCATCCAGTTTTTACCGCTTGTCCCTTTTGGGGTCACTGGAATGGCTGGAGCCTATCCCAGCTGAATTCGGGCGGAAGGCGGGGTACTCCCTGTTCAAGTTGTCAAATGCAACAAAACTTGTGAATTTAGACTCATTTCAATAATCAAACAACTTAAAAAGGTATAGCCTCCATAATATTTAAGCATATTTATGTGCGCCCAGAAAACGAGTCCCCCTTGCAGTCATAAGTACAACACAAAATGTACAGATTATCAAAAACATTTGTTTTGGTGGAAATGGCACAGGTTACATTACCAACATCATCTTTGACAATCAAGGCATGAACATAACAATCCACATTTTGTATACTGTCACTACTAAGAAGTTTAAGTACATAGTGTCCAAACTATTTCTAAGTGCTTAACAAGAAATAAAAAACTACAATTATAATAAAGTAATAATTATAATAATAATAATGGATTAGATTTATATCGCGCTTTTCTATCATTAGATACTCAAAGCGCTCACAGAGAAGTGGGAACCCATCATTCATTCACACCTGGTGGTGGTAAGCTACATCTGTAGCCACAGCTGCCCTGGGGTAGACTGACGGAAGCGCGACTGCCAGTTTGCGCCTACGGCCCCTCCGACCACCACTTAAACTCTTACTGTACAATGTCTGCTCAGAGTTGCTTCCTTGTGTTTTTTTGAGCACATAGCAGATAGTCCTGCATAGTCCCACTCCTTAATGATTCAGTCAAACACAGGAATGAGACAAAAATGCAACTTTACCAACTGTAGTCTTCCTGTTTAGATGTATAATTAATCACTATCTGTACATAGGTTAAAACAAAAAAAAGGTGGGCGCAATTAGGGCTGGGCGATATGGCCTTTTTTAAAAATCTCAATATTTATAGGCCATGTCACGATACACGATATATATCTCGATATTTTTGCCTTAGCCTTGTTAATTAACACAATTAATACATATAATCACGGCAGTATGATGATTCAGTATCATGTGTCTACATTAAAACATTCTTGTTCATACTGCATTAATATATGCTATTTTTTTTAACTTTCATGCAGAAAGGGAAGTCACAACTAATTCAATTAAAAAAAATTGTATTTATTAAACAGTTATCAAGCAGTGGCACTGTGGCACAAACATTCATGTCATTTCAAAACAGAAAGTACAAGACCCTCAGAGACATTTTAAAACAAGCTATAAGTGCACTTTTGTGAACGATGTCACCAAGATGACATATATATGAAGTAAATGACAGTTGTCAGCTGTTAGCATATATTATGACCTCAATCAAACATGGTGGAAATGTCTGTTACAAGATACTGTAGTAGTAAACAGTTGGAATGTGGTACTCGCTATAATCCTGCACGGGACAATCCACTTTAGTAAAAAAAAAAAATTAATATTAATCGAGATCGGATGATATGAAAAAATTAATTGTGATTTTTTTTTTTTGCCCGGCCTTACGTGAAGTGTTGGGTAACAACAAGAGGTGGGCTCATTTAGCTCAGGGCGTGTCATAGGTAGAGGTATGTGCAAGTTTCCCCTCGTGAATTCAAAGCTGGCCGTTTCAGCGCTTCTTCTCTCAAGCACAACGCAAACAAGTGAGGGAGACGATGGATTTGTTCAACACATGTAAGTGCACTTTGGTCATGTTTTGTGTGCTCTTTATGCCCGCAGAAGTTGGCATATGCCCGGTGAACCAGCATTGAGGTGTGAGGCTGACACTGGAGATGGGAGCCAACACCAGCCTGCTCAGTGACCTGCCCGACAACCCCAGCCTCAAGGCTTTGGTGGGCACGGAGTCCATATCGGAGAATGACCCTTTCTGGAATCAGCTCATCTCCTTCACTGTTATTAGTCCCACAAGCAGGTACAAAACATGCACACATTGTTAAGTTTAGATATTGCATGTTTGGAACTTTGATCATTAACTGTACACAATTGCCTCTTTCCTTGCTTTTGTGAAACACCCAGCACGTTTAAAGGAGACTTATATTAAAATTCCTATCCAGGATCCTCTATAACGCTTCGGACAGGATGTTTGCCGATCCTTTCACCACCTAAGTAATGATTCATCAGGGTTATTTGCTTTGGCTCTGCCTGACTAGTTGGCCTTTTGCTCTTTTAATATGACGGTTAAAAAAGTCAGAGTATTATACTTCATCTTGAATGATGCACTGGAATTGTACAACAATGCAAAATACTGCACAATGACAATAATGAATGATGACATTGTATTAATGCCACTGTGATAATGTCAGTCCTAACTGAGCAGTAATAACTTTGTAAAGGCAGAATATTTGATGCTGCTGTTGGATTGGATCACATTAGATTTGTTATTCTGTACATGCTATAATTCCTGAAACAATAGTCCCACTCCTATTGATGCTATGTCTCAATTTGTCAGTGCGCCACCTTAAATAAATGTGTATTATTTACTCATTATTTTTAGGTGGAGGTGTGTGCATCATATCATATCGTAACAAATAATATAAGATATACTGTGAACATGTTAGGGATGCAATGATATTAATATTTCATATTACATCTATCGCGACCAAAATTGTCACGGTTACAATTATTTTTAGGATACATTTCATTTATTTAGAAAAAATACATAGAAGATTAATCAGTCCAATAAACTAACACTGGCTAGAACAATCTCAATTCCAAACCAATCCCAGCCAGGCAACATTTCTAATAGCACAAATTAATAATTTCAACAACAGTACATATGTTAATTATATGGTACTAATGTCAATAACACCGATCATAAACATTAAACTACGCGTAACATTATTATCGCAGTATGGTTGAATGTGCTCAAAAAGTACTTATACACACTGAAATATTTTGCACAAATAACTTTTTTTTTAAATAACTAAAATAAATAGACACACTGTTGGAACCCAGTACTTTGCATATTTTGTGTCTTTTTATAATTCGCCGATTGTGTTTTAGTTTAATTATTTTATCTGTTTTGGTGGCTAAGCTTTTATTGTTTTAAATATTGGTTTGTACTGTAGCACTTTAAGATTTGTTTATATAAAAAGTGCCCAACAAAATCTATTATTATTATTTATTATTTCTAGTGGGCGTTGTGTGGCATCCTACTGTGTTCAGTTGTCCTTGAACGCACCATAAAACACCTCTGTCTTTCCTCTGTGTATAAATCGATCACTGCGTTCTAAGAGAGCACAGTCTGTAGGCTAAATGTGTACAATTGAATATCTTAGTTGTTTAGACAGTAATGTGTTTATATAAATTCAGATTGGGGTATGTCGTTTCTTAATTCCTCTTGTTTTCATATTAGCATTTAAGCGACTGAGCTGGCGCCAGTCCTTGAGTTAATAAAAATGTAGTTATCAATCACGGTTTTTCGGTAATTTTATTTAAAACAATAATACTCTCAAGAGTTTTACCGTAGTTATCATTGATACAGTTTATTGCTACATCCCTAGAGTAGGTATACATTGGAACCTTGGAATATGACCACCGTTTTTACAGATAACATTAAGTACCACAGATGTCAATTAGCAACTAAGGTATAATCTGTCCAATTTACAATCTGTTAATTTAAATTGTTCATCAACGCGCATTATTGGGGATGGCGTGGCTCGGGTGGTAAAGCGGCCGTGCCAGCAATTTAAGGGTTCCAAGTTCGATCCAAGTTTCCGCCATCCTGGTGACGCCTGTTGTGTCTTTGGGCAAGACACTTCACCCTTGCTCCTGATGGGTCGTGGTTAGGACCTTGCATGGCAGCTCCCGCCATCAGTGTGTGAATGTGTGTGTGAATGGGTGAATGTGGAAATTGTGTCAATGCGCTTTGAGTACCTTGAAGGTAGATTAGCTCTATACAAGTATAATCCATTTAACGTTATCCTGAATAAACAAATCCAATTTTGTTTTGGTTTTATTTTTCTCGTGTAAATTAAATACATCTTACATAGCAGGGTTTAAAGCCATCATAACTTTTTTCAACATTACACATGCCCAACTTTTACACTACAGAGGGGTCCGAGGCCCACTGTAATATTAACAGTTAGTTAGTAATCTTAATCTTGATTTTAATCATATTCCATAAATATATCCAACCAATTTATAGATTACCGGGTTAATAACATTGTCAAATAATATGAAAGCGAGTGTTAATCCAAAATATTATTAAGGCTGCCTCCAAAAATAAATACAAATCTAATCTAATCTACTAAGGAAGGGAGTCATGAAAAAATGCATTTATATACTGATACACAGTACTAAAATAGATAATTCTCTCAGCCGGCAAAAATATTAGTTTCTCAGCTGTGATCTGTATCGGCTGCAGCGGTACTTAGTTGTAATACACTTTTCCACAACTAGCGGCAGTAATGACAATCTCAGAAATCTTGAGCTAGTTTTTTAAGCACAAGAATTACGACTAAAGTGTTAAAGCAGTATTTTCATTTTGACTTTAATTTCATGACAGTTTAGATAAAAAACATATTAATTATTAATGTATTTTTATTTAAAATTTTAGCACTACATATTTGTATGTGAATGTATTTTGCGTCAGTTATTTCTGCGTTCCTTCTCATGCAGTATATTTGGTTAGTACTCATTTTTCTTTTAGTGTTAATATTTGAGTCACCCCCAGGCCCATCTGTAGTGGAAAAGTTGGGCACTAAAGGTTAAGAAACCTTGCACCACAGTATATTAAAGCTTCATTTATAGTATTCACTCTTGAAAATATATACTGTAGTGAAAATGGTTGAAGGTTATACTCTTTTATGACATACTGTATTATGTACATTTGCCTATTAATTTGTTAATTATTTTAAATGCATTTTCCATTCATAAAATGTAAGTATAGCATATACTTACATATGTATATGTAAGTACATATACATATGTATATGTACATATGTATATATACATATGCATATGTATACATACGTATGCATATGTATACATACATATGCATGCATATGTATACATACATATGCATGCATATGTATACATACATATGCATACGTATACATACATATGCATATGTACAGTATATGTACATATACATATGTATATGTACATGTGTACTAGGGCTGCGAATCTTTGGGTGTCACACGATTCGATTCAATATCGATTCTTGGGGTCGCGATACGATTATATATCGTTTTTTTTTTTTCAATTCAACGCGATTCTCGATACAAAAACGATACTTTTCCGATTCTTAATAATTCTGTATTCATTCAATACATAGGATTTCAGCAGGATCTACCCCAGTCTGCTGACACGCTAGCTGAGTAGTAGATTTTTTTTTTTTAAGTTTTTATAATTGTAAAGGACAATGTTTTATCAACTGATTGCAATAATGTAAATTTGTTTGAACTATTAAACGAACCAAAAATATGACTTATTTTATCTTTTTGAAAACATTGGACACAGTGTGTTGTCAAGCTTATGAGATGTGATCCAAGTGTAAGCCACTGTGACACTATTGTTCTTTTTTTTTTTAATTTTTATAAATGTCTAATGATAATGTCAATAAGGGAGTTTTAATCACTGCTATGCTGAAATTATAACTAATATTGATACTGTTGTTGATAATATTCATTTTTGTTTCACTACTTTTAGTTTGTTCTGTGTCGTGTTTGTGTCTCCTCTCAATTGCTCTGTTTATTGCAGTTGTGAGTGTTGCTGGGTCAGGTTTGGTTTTGGAATTGGATTGCATTGTTATGGTATTGCTGTGTAGTGGTTTGTTGGCTTGATAAAAAAAAAGAATCGATTCTGAATCGCACAACGTGAGAATCGCGATTTGTTTTCGAATCGATTTTTTTCCCACACCCCTAATACGTACATATACATATGTATATGTACATATACATATACATATCTAAAAGGTATGTATATGTACCTACATATACATATCTAGGTATATGTAGGTACATATACCTACATATATGTAGGTATATGTAGGTATACATATACCTACATATCTAAAAGGTGACCAAATTACGCACGTTTGCATAATTTGTATAACAAACACCACAAAATGTTGTCTGCTCTGTCGTCCACAAGTTGAACACATTCTTGTGCACCTTTGTGCATGTTTTGAAAGTTAAAAGTCAGTTGTAAACTTTTCACTCCTCCATCACATTGCACGTGGTATATCCGTACTTTCAATTAGAACATCTTGTAACTGTTGGCGATCTATGGTGGTGATTTTTGTTGGCAAATGAGTGAATAATGAGTGATTAAGGAGTGACTGAATTATGTCCATGTTAATGTAAACAAGGAAGTGAAGACGTGGGGTGATGCGATGGAGACGTTTTCATCGTGTTTTGATTTGGATTGATGAAAATTTCGATTGGCCAAAATCTGAGGTGAATTTGTGGGTATTGGACACATTTGCGAGGCTGCCCATAATTCCTGGGAATTAGTTGTACATGCGTGATGTGGTGCGACCGCAACATTCATTAAAAATTATACTATATAGAGGAAGTGCTGCTGTATGCAGTGTGGAACATTTCCAAACAATTAATTTGGGGAAAAAATACAAAATATATTATTATAAAATTGCAATTGTATTTTTAAGGGCTTCACTTTCTAATAAATGAGTGCCAGGTGCTCTCTACAGTTGAGGGAATACTCAGCCACTGTATTAGACACATCTCTCGTTTTGTTTTGTGCTTTAAACAGTGGTGACTCCAAGTTGCTGGAAGAAGCAGTTTTACCGTTGGCAAAGCTCTTAAGTATGTTGCCTCTCTTTATTGTATCAATTGATGAATGTTGCAGGACCTAATATTTATTTCCTGTTCAGTTGAAAACAATCCCAGAACAGGGAACTTTGGTGCTCTGGTGAGAATCTTCCTGGGAAGAACCAAAGAGCTGAAAATCTCCACAGAATGCCAAGAGTGAGTGTTAATGTGTCTAAGATGCTTGAGTTACTAATATAATAACAACATGGGAGAGGTTGACCTTTTGAAACAAAGTCACCATGAACCATGATTTTGTCTGATGTGCTCCGCCTTTGTTCCACAGTCAACTGTTCATTTGGCAGGCGCACAATGCTCTCTTTATGATCCGCTGCTTGGTCAAGGTGTTCATCCGGGAGATGAGCGAGGAGGAGCTGCAGTTGCAGTTCAGCTACCAGGAGAGGGCGCCAGGCTCCTGTGGCGGTGAGCACTGTTTCTCTCCCTCATACACTGGCACACAGAGACAGGAAGTTGTTGTCAAAGGAGGATGGAAACTGGGAAACAATCTGACATAATAATAATAATAATGACTTGTAGCAGCTGTGTTGAACCCAAAAGTGACGTATTCCGATCCATGACCTAAAATCCATGTCACAGCCAGTCAGGTTCTTGGATGGTTTTCCTCACAAAACAACATGTAAGCCCAAGCTTTATTCCTCTACCTCTCTATTTTGTCACTCTATTTGTGATACTTTTAAGAAAGCTCACATTGGAAAGACCTGCTTGGTGCTCGTAGACAAAAACATGGCTGTCAACTTCCTGCGAGAATAATAAGACGTTTGACCGTAAACATTCTTGGCACAAATCTAATGTTTAATACTGTGTATTAGAACTTATATAACAGTACATCTACATAACAATTTCCATGCAGAATTGGTTTTGACAAACATTTTCTGTAGCCCTTAAATACAGTACAAAATATGACAACATTGGACCCAAGACACATTGTATGACCTTTATTTTGTTTCGATTTATCCTTGCAAAAGTAATACAAATGAGAAAAATATCAGTATTTAGGTGTCACAGTCATTATTGAACATAATAACACAATCTAAGTTCGGATGTTAAATTTTGTCATAAATGTTATCACATACAGTCAAAAAGCTAAAGAAAAAGCAGTGCACATTTTAAACGACGGGTTATTACCGGGTTAATAACAGGGCAGCACGGTGGAGGAGGGGTTAGTGCATGTGCCTCACAATACAAAGGTCCTAAGTATCAATCAATCAATGTTTATTTATATAGCCCCAAATCACAAATGTCTCAAAGGACTGCACAAATCATTACGACTACAACATCCTCGGAAGAACCCACAAAAGGGCAAGGAAAACTCACACCCAGTGGGCAGGGAGAATTCACATCCAGTGGGACGCCAGTGACAATGCTGACTATGAGAAACCTTGGAGAGGACCTCAGATGTGGGCAAGCCCCCCCTCTAGGGGACCGAAAGGAATGGATGTCGAGCGGGTCTAACATGATACTGTGAATGTTCAATCCATAGTGGCTCCAACACAGCCGCGAGAGTTCAGTTCAAGCGGATCCAAGACAGCAGCGAGAGTCCCGTCCACAGGAAACCATCTCAAGCGGAGGCGGATCAGCAGCGTAGAGTGGTCCCCAACCGATACAGGCGAGCGGTCCATCCTGGGTCCCGACGAGCGGTCCATCCTGGGTCTCGACTCTGGACAGCCAGTACTTCATCCATGGTCATCGGACCAGACCCCCTCCACAAGGGAGGGGGGGACATAGGAGAAAGAAAAGAAGCGGCAGATCAACTGGTCTAAAAAGGAGGTCTATTTAAAGGCTAGAGTATACAGATGAGTTTTAAGGTGAGACTTAAATGCTTCTACTGAGGTAGCATCTCGAACTGTTACCGGGAGGATATTCCAGAGTACTGGAGCCCGAACGGAAAACGCTCTATAGCCCGCAGACTTTTTTTGGGTTCTAGGAATCACTAATAAGCTGGAGTCTTTTGAACGCAGATTTCTTGCGTAGTCCTGGATTCAATCCCGGACTCAGGATCATTCTGTGTGGAGTTTGCATGTTCTCCCCAAGACTGCGTGGGTTCCCTTCAGGTACTCCGACTTCTTCCCACCTGAGTTGAGTTCCTCCCTCCTGACTTTTAACTTGAGTTGCTTTTTTGTCGTACTTTATTTGTTTGGCTTCTGGATTCACATTCACTTTGACATTTTCTGGTTGACTTGAGAGTTATTTATCCGACTCAATTCCGAAGGCCCACTTTAGTCTGTAGCCTCTTTTACGCCACAAAATGGCCACATCAACGCAATAAACACACATACTTATTGCGGCAAAGCGTCCTACCTATTCAGTGGCCTAGTGGTTAGAGAGTCTGCCCTAAAATCGGTAGGTTGTGAGTTCAAACCCCGGCCGAGTCATACCAAAGACTATAAAAATGGGACCCATTGCCTCTCTGCTTGACACTCAGCATCAAGGGTTGCAATTGGCGGTTAAATCACTAAAAATGATTTCTGGGCGCGGCCACCGCTGCTGCCCACTGCTCCCCTCAACTCCCAGGGGGTACACAGGGAGATGGGTCAAATGCAGAGGATAAATTTACCACACCTAGTGTGTGTGTGACAATCATTGTTACTTTAACTTATTTTTAAGATATGTACGGTATCATATTGACTGGAATGCAGTGTTTAATGTATAGTGCCACGCTATTGAACTGACGGCCTGATGGCCAAATCTGGCCCAAGATTGACACCATACCAGCTCCCCGAAGTCAGCTAAAACTTAAGAGACAAATACTTTTGCAGCAAATTCCTTAAAACACTAAAGTGCTCCAGTTGTATAAGGGAACTTGAGCAACTGTAAATCAGATCTTTGCATTGACTTTTTAACTAGCTAGCAATCATAGGACACTGGGGTCTAAACTTGGGATTCACATAACTGAGGTGGTCCTCATAGCACCACTTTAAGTCATTTCCTTCCTGGCAGGTACAACTTTTTTTTAGTTTGTCAGTGAGGTGTTGCTGTAGCTTGTTAGATTCAGATGCGCTCAGTAGTCATTTATTCAACTTCTTTAGTTATACTTGCAGCGTTCCTCAAGGTTCCATTTTAGGTCCTCTCTTTTTTCTCATTTGGGCTATTCAACTGGTGGCCTGTGTGTTTTGTTAAGAAAAAACCTGTAGAAGACAGGATTTTGCAGCAGATTCCTAAAAACACTATCAATACATCAACGTTTATTTATATAGCCCTTAATCACAGATGTCTCAAAGGGCTGCACAAGCCACAACAACATCCTGGGTCAGATCCCACATCAGGGCAAGAAAACTCAACCCAATGGGAACAATGAGAAACCTTGGAGGGGTCTGCAGGTGTGGGAACCCCACCCCTTGGCGACCAGTGCAATGGATATTGAGTGGATCTAGTTAATAGTGTGAGAGTCCAGTCCATAGTGGGGCCAGCTGGGATCATCTTGAATGGAGACAAGTCAGAAGCACAGAGACATCCCCAACGGATGCATAGATGAGCTGTCCATCCCAGGTCCCAACTTTGAACAGCAAGCGCATCATTTGTGGTCACCTGATAACCTCTCCACGCAGGAGAGGGGTGCAGAGCAGAAAAGAGATGGCAGATCAACTGGTTTAAAAGGGGGATCTATTTAAAGGCTAGAGCATACACATGAGTTTTAAGATAGGACTTAAAGGCTTCTACTGAGGTAGCATCTGTAACTGTTACCGGGAGGGCATTCCAGAGTACTGGAGCCCGAATAGAAAACACTCTATGGCCCGCAGACTTTTTTGGGGCTCTGGGAATCACTAATAAGCCGGAGTTCTTAGAACGCAGATTCCCGCCCGGGACCTAAGGTACAATACAATCAGCAAGATAGGATGGAGCTAGACCGTTTAGTATTTTTTACGTAAGTAGTAAAACATTAAAGTCGCAGCTTGAAGGGGAACATTATCACCAGACCTATATAAGCGTCAATATATACCTTGATGTTGCAGAAAAGGACCATATATTTTTTTAACCGATTTCCGAACTCTAAATGGGTGAATTTTGGCGAATTAAACGCCTTTCTATTATTCGCTCTTGGGGCGATGATGTCACAATGTGACTTCACCTAGGTAGTCAATCCACCATTTTTTCAAACACATTACAAACATCGAGTCAAACCAGCTCTGTTATTTTCCGTTTTTTCGACTGTTTTCCGTACCTTGGAGACATCATGCCTCGTCGGTGTGTTGTCGGAGGGTGTAACAACACAATCAGGGACGGATTCAAGTTGTCTTATGTGGAGTGTGCATCGATTAGCACGGCATGCTAATCGATGTTAACATGCTATTTAGGCTAGCTGTATATACATATTGCATCGTTATGCCTCATTTGTAGCTCTATTTGCATCCAACCATTCCCTCCACCCGCACTTAATGCCAAACAAACATTTACCAATCGACGGATTTAAGTTGCTCCAGTGGTCAAAACATCCAAAAGTACCTCGTCTGCACATTTTACCGGCGATGCTACGACAGACATGGCACAGAGATGTATGGATATCCTGCGACACTCAAAGCAGATGCATTTCCAATGATAAAGTCAACGAAATCACAAAGGTGAGTTTTGTTGATGTTATTGACTTATGTGCTAATCAGACATATTTGTTTGCAGCATGACTGCCAGCTAATCGATACTAACATGCTATTTAGGCTAGCTGTATGTACATTTGTAGCTATATTTGCATCCAGCCTTTCACTCCACCTACATTTAATGTCAAACAAACACTTACCAATCGACTAATTTAAGTTGCTCCTGCCCATTTTACCGCCGATGTTACGACAGACATGGCACAGAGATGTATAGATACCCTGCGACACTCAATCGTTGGTCAGAAGGCGATCGCCGAATAGCTTCAATAGCTATTCGCTCAATAGCTTCAGTTTCTTCTCCAATTTCGTTTTCGCTATCTGCCTCCATACTCCAACCATCCGTTTCATTATATGCGTAACCTGTTGAATCGCTTAAGCCGCTGAAGTCCGTGTCTGAATCCGAGCTAATGTCGCTCTATCTTGCTGTGCTATCCGCCATGTTGGCATCACTAAATGACGTCACAGGAAAATGGACGATGGATTTAAAGAAAGCGAAAATCAGGCATTTTAAAGCCTTTTTTCGGGATATTCCATGTTGGGTAAAATTTTGAAAAAAACTTCGAAAAATAAAATAAGCCACTGGGAACTGATTTTTATTGGTTTTAACCCTTCTGAAATTGTGATAATGTTCCCCTTTAAGTGCACAGGAAGCCCGTGCAGGTGAGCCAGTATAGGCCTAATATGATCACTCTTTCTTGTTCTTGTCAAAAGTCTTGCAGCCACATTTTATGCTAACTGTAATCTTTTAATGCTAGACATAGGGAGACCCGAAAATAATACGTTACAGTAATCGAGACGGGACGTAACAAACGCATGGATAATACTCTCCGCTTCGGTGGTGGACAAAATGGAACAAATTTTAGTGATATTATGGAGATGAAAGAAGGTTGTTTCAGTAACACTTAATGTGTGACTCACATGAGAGAGTTGGGTCTAAGATAATACAGAGATTATTTACCGAGTTGCTTTGTGTAATTGTTTGGTGTCAAATGATCAGGTGGTATTATTAAAGCGCTATACAAGTACAACCCATTTATTATTAAATCGGTGCTGGTTGTTAGCAGGACCAATAATCATCATTTCCATTATCTATGCATTGAGTAGCAAAAACTTAGTGGACATCCATTGTTTGTTTTAATTTAGACACGTCTCTAGTTGACTACAATCCGGCGTGTTGGTCAACTTTAGGGGCATGTCGAGTTGGTTGTCATCGGCATAACAGTGAATGCTAACACCGTTATTGTGTATGTTTCCATGTAGAGGCAGCATATAGATGCTGAAGAGTGCAGGGCCAAGAACCGAACCCTGTGGAACTCCGCACGTTACCTTAACATACTCCGTAGTCACATTGTTATGGGAAACTCATTGCATCCTGTCAGTAAGATAGGAGTTTAGATATTAGAGTACTCACACTGCAAAAAGTCAGTGTTCAAAAAGAAGAAAAAAAAAATTAAAAAATGAGGGGTATTTTACTTGAACTAAGCAAAATGATCTGCCAATAGAACAGGACAATTTGGCTTGTCAAGACTTTCCAAAACAAGTAAAATTGGCTAACCTCAATGAACCCCAAAATACCTTAAAATAAGACAATTCTCACTAATTACAAGGAATTTTTCTTGGTAGAAAAAAATAAGTCCTTTTTGCTGAATATTTAAAAAAAATATTCTTAAATGAAGTAAATGCTAGGTCCATTATCTTGACATAATGATATGCGCTCAGTATTACATTTCTTGAAACCAGCAAACTTATACTAAAAACTAATTTATTGTTCTTAACGGAAAGACAACAATGCAACCGCTTGTTACTCTCGGGGTCTCCTAGCCGTTCAGGCAAATCATATGGTCTTAAAATGCATTTTTTCCATCGATAACATTACATCATCGCGCCAAGTGCGTGCTCTTTCAGTCTATTAGTGCGCATATATACAGCCCGGCCTCCGGCCAAAAATGTTTTAATTGTAATTTTGAAGAATTCATCTGAATGTGCATGAACTATTTATGTTCAAAATTGTTAGAAATGTCACATGTTAAATGTTTAAATATTAACTATCAGTTCACTGTACTGTGCCAACTGTACTACTATATGAGTACGTATTTTCTATTGTGTCGTTGAAAATAAAACAGCAAAGTCCATTTGGCTGTCATCTGTTTTAATTATGAGACACAATTGTGTCAAAACCTTGATTTTTTTTTCATGCTTGAAGTAAGAAATTATTACTTTGAAAAAGTCGTTTTATTCTTGTGAGTGTTGATGACACGGCTTTGCATCAGTTGATATTCTAGTTTCAAGCATGTTTTACTCAATATAGGTCATAAAATCTCAGCAACACGCTGTAATATCTTACTGAGATCATTTAGGACCAAAACCCTTACAACATGTAAAACAATCTAACATGAAATCTGCTTAGTGAGAAGAATTATCTTATCAGACAGAAAATAAGCAAATATCACCTTTATTTGAAAGATTTAATCTTACTTAGTGTTCAGTTTTTGCAGTGCATAGAGATGATCTTTGACTAGATTTGTTGTAGAAGGTTCTTAAAAAAAAGTGTGAAAAAATAAATAGACCAAACATAAATGTCTATTATAGAGGACGCTGGTTCTGCGAAATATACAAAATAGGAGTAATATTAAAGGGAGAAGTTTGGCTCCTCGATCCTTAGCTTTGTGGGAATTTAGCCCCCAAGTCAATTTAGTTGAATATCTATTCTTCAAGGTCTACGATCAAGGTGGAAACATGTCGGGTTGAGTTGTTTATTCTTTGGTGCTTGTTGTGTGACTCACAGCCATCACTCACTCAATGTATTGTGCTATCTCTGTGAAAACACTTACAGCTCCTCTCTGGCCTGTCCTGACCTTCTAAAGGTCAACAGGGAACTTCAACTTGTTTGTTGTAACGTCTACCACCTTTCTTACAGAATCGGGCTGTGAAGATCTCCTTGAAGAGCTCTTGGCCAACCTGGTGCATCTGATTGTTGAAGTACCCCTATTGTAAGTCGTTGTCTTCTTTCTCTCTGCATGACTGTTGAACATAACTTGTTTTTTAAAAGTCAAGATGTGTAATAGAATAAGATGTTTACGATGACATTCTTTATCAGGGTTGTTCCCACGCTGTTATTTAATAATGTCCGTAGTCTTGTCTGACATTTTTCATAACCAGCAGTGATGTCCTTTACAGAGTTCCTCACTTTTGATATTCCTGTTTTTATTCATCTTTTTCATTTGTGTTTATTGGGTCCAGAATTTTAGTCATTGGCATGAAAATTTTTTTTTGTAGTGTTGGCATCACTTTTGAGTGAGTCACAAAGCAAGTCCACGTCATAAAAAAAAAAAAAAAAGAAAAAGATCCTGCCTGAGTTTAATTTGAAATTACTCGGCCAGCTAGCTCGGCTGCAGGCTGAGCGTAAGAAATGAAAGTGTTGGTTAGTTTTTATGAGAAGAAGAAGAGCAGATGTTGTGCCAATCAGCCGGGTGGAGGGAATAAGAATAACAATAACAGTAATAATTGGAAAAATACTGTCAGATTTTTCTTCGAATCTGTGTACGATGTACTAACCTAGACAAGTGTAGAATGTTCAACAATTAAGACTAAAGGATCAAAAGTGTTGGGAACAATGGCCGTAATAACCATTTGTCTGAGAATGTGTTTTTGTCATTTCAAAATTATTAAAATGTTGTATGGGTTTAAAGGTCAGTGCAAGTCAAGTTCTTCTTGTTTTGGTGGTGATTTTCCTAAACTGTTCCACAAACATGGAAACAATACAGTAAGTTAGTTGCCTATTAAGTCTTGCTAAGAAGAACAGCCCCACGTAGTAATTGATTAATTAAAGTCCCTTTACATGCAAAATTGTATTTATGATGTTTTAACAATAATATGTGCCTGTTGATGAGAAAAATCACTCACATGAAAAGGTGCTAAAATGCTCCTTTTCAAGGTTGCTACACACTGGTTGCTTTGCTACACATCTTGAAATAAATCTTGGAGCTCTGCCAACTGAGCTACATACATGTGAGCTGTAAGTTGGGTCAGTTAGTTTTCCTTCAACAAATAAGCTAAATAATGCTGCTGGTAAAAAGTAACATTGGTGCTCAGGCTGTCGTCCTGCTGAGAGATTCAACGACTTGATTGGAAAGTGAAGTGAATTGTATTTATATAGCGCTTTTTCTCAAGTGACTCAAAGTGCTTTATATTGTGAAACACAATATCTAAGTTACATTATTATTACTATTTTTTTTCTATTTTTGTAAACAACGGCAGTGACTAGGATGGCGGAAGCGGGGATCGAACCTGCAACCCTGAAATTGCTGGCACATCCGCTCTACCAACCGAGCTACACCGCCCCTGATTCGACTATTAACCTCCCACTCGAATAATCTGATATTAAACACCCTCCCTCGTAATACCTGCTGTGTTCCCTGCGTACATACAGCAGGTGTGTTGGGACGATAATCATTCGATTATCGATTCATACATTGTGTGCAGACAAATACCGTATTTTCCGGACTATTGAGTGCACCGGTGTAAAAGCTGCACCCACCGTATTTTAAAAGAAAATTTTCCCCATGTATTAGTCCCATCAGACTGACTATATAACCCGCAGACATACAGTATATGTTGTGAAATTAGGTTTTTACACCGAAAGATTTTCACTAGAGATGTCCGATAATGGCTTTTTTGCCGATATCCGATATTCCGATATTGTCCAACTCTTAATTACAGATTCCGATATTAACCGATACCGATATATACAGTTGTGGAATCAACACATTATTATGCCTAATTTTGTTGTGATGCCCTGCTGGATGCATTAAACAATATAAATTTACCATGGATTGATTAACGTGGACCCTGACTTAAACAAGTTGAAAAACTTATTCGGGTGTTACCATTTAGTGGTCAATTGTACGGAATATGTACTGTACTGTGCAATCTACTATTACAAGTCTCAATCAAAAACAAGGTTTTCCAAAATAAGAGAACAACTTCAACTTGTTGTGATCCGATGGTCGGATCATCCCCATATTGTTATTTTTGTTCCATTTTTATATCACTCTGCGGTTTGACATGCTTAGTTCCTATTTTATTCGTTTCCATGGTCACTCATTAGTTTCAGCTGCTACTCTCTTTTCCAGCACACCTGTCTTTACTAATCACCACCTTTTATAAGCCAGCCTTTTCTGTTCACTCGTTGTCAAATCTTAGTTTGTTCTCATACAACTGCTTATGACTTGTCTCTCACTCTCGATTTCGCTAGCTCTCACGCTGAGCTTTATTTTATTCCCAGCTTTCACACTAGTTGTTTTGTGTTTCCTTTTGTGTGCCTTTGTGCCAAATGTTTGCTATTTCGGTTAGTTTGACCTAGCTTTCCATGCTAGCGCTTTTATTTGCCTTTTCTATTTGTACCAGTGTTTTTGTTCATAGCTCCTTTTGTTTAATAAATCCCTTAGTTCTTACCTTTTTGCTGTGTTCTTGCTGACGCATCCACGGAGGACCGAATCCGGCAACAATATGCCACGCAAGTCTAACACAACTCCAGTTATGGAGAAAAAAAAATGCCAACATGCACTGCCATATTTAGTATTGAAGTCACAAAGTGCATTATTTTTTTTTAACATGCCTCAGAACAGGTTGGAATTTGGGACATGCTCTCTCTGAGATAATCCTGATACACATTACAACTATGGGAAATACTATATTTTGACTTTCACAAAGTGCATTATTTTAAGGTTTTTTTTAAACTTGCCTCAAAACAACAGCTACAAAAACAACGAAGGCACACTGCTTCAGTCCAGAGTATACTAGAGCATACTTGCCAACCTATAAACCTTCGAATTCGGGAGATGCGGAAACCGTTGAAGTGGGGGGGCGGATTTGGGGGGTGGCGGGGTTTGGTGGTAGCGGGGTGTTTATATTGTAGCGTCCCGGAAGAGTTAGTGCTGCAACGGGTTCAGGGTATTTGTTCTTTTGTGTTTATGTTGTGTTACGATGCAGATGTTCTCCCGAAATGTGTTTGTCATTCTCGTTTAGTGTGGGTTCACAGTGTGGCACATATTTGTAACAGTGTTAAAGTTGTTTATACGGCCATCCTCAGTGTGACATGTATGGCTGTTGACCAAGTATGCATTGCATTCACTTGTGTGTGTGTACAAGCAGCATATATTATGTGATTGGGCCGTCACGCAAAGGCAGTGCCTTTAACGTTTATTGGCACACTGTACTTCTCTCTACGTCCGTGTACACAGCCATGTTTAAAGAGTCATAAATTTTACTTTTTGAATCTGATACTGATCATTTGGAACCGATACCGATAATTTAAAGCATTTATCGTCCAAGGATATTGGCAGGCCGATATTATCGGACATCTCTAATTTTCACCATAATTGTATTACAAACGGTGCCTGTCACACGGCAGAAAAGTTATTGTCATGGACCCGCTAGCTGCGGAAGCTAGCTCTTCAAAAAGCTAAACAGACTCAATAACTCCACGGTGACATTTTAATGAATTTATTGTGGAATTTGTGAAACTTGAAACAATACAAAAAGAATGCCATTGTAAGTTAATACCAACACAGACACTTATAAACGTGTTAGCGTATCAGATAATGCCAACGATGCTAGCTTGATTACGTTATGAAAGCACGTGCAAATATGAATGAAAACGCTACCACGAAACATGACGGTTTAATAAGTATTGTTTTAGTCATACTGCAAAACCTACAAACGTTGCTTTGAGTGATGCATGAAGAAACCATACCAGTAGAAACACTATTGACGAATAGTAGATGGAACTGAATTTGATTGCCAAATGGGAAATGTTTTCTGAGTTCTTTGCATGCATGTTATGTAATTTTACATTACATTTTCAATGATAATAATGTTAATAAATGATCTACTAAAAAAGTAAATATTCTTTGGTACATTACAAGGGACATGTATGTGGTAGATGAGGGTAAAATATATTGCAGGGGTGTCAAACTCAAATACAGAGTGGGCCAAAGTTTTAAACTGAACAAAGCCGCGGGCCAAGGTTGAACAAATTAACCTTTTAATAGGGACCCAAACAAGTTTTGCATTAAATATTGAATAAGCAAGGCTTATATAACTTTAGTGACATGCAAAATCCAGTTTCAAATAGTAATAATAATAATTAAAAGAATATCAATGGCATATCAAATAAAATTTGAATATAAAAATGTTATGTCTTTTTTTCTATTTGCAATCTTCTGAGGTAAATATCAATTTTTTTCCACAGGCTAATAATACATTTGAAAATAAAATAACAATAATGAATGAACCAAACATTCAAGCCTTGAAGTAGCAAGAGAAAATGCATGAATAAAACATTAACTATTGGTCAGTTTGCTGGAAGTTTCCTGGAAGAGTTAGTGGTGCAAGGGTTTCTGGGTATTTGTTCTGTTGTGTTACAGTGCGGATGTTCACCCGAAATGTGTTTGTCATTCTTGTTCGGTGTGGGTTCACATTTTGGAGCATATTTGTAACAGTGTTAAAGTTGTTTATATGGCCACCCTCAGTGTGACCTGTATGGCTGTTGACCAAGTATGCCTTGCATTCACTTGAGCGTGTGTGTGTGTGTAAAAGCCACAAATATTATGTGACACGCTGTTAGTATGGAGGAAAAGCGGACATGACGACAGGTTGTAGAGAACGCTAAAGGCAGTGCCTTAAATGTACGCCCCCAATATAGTTGTCCAGGTGGAAATCGGTAGAAATATGGGAGAATAGTTGCCCCGGGAGATTTTCGGGAGGGGCACTGAACTTCAGGAGTCTACCGGGAAAATTAGGAGGGTTGGCAAGTATGAGTATTAGCGGTGAATGCGGTATTACAGTGGCAACGACGCTGTATAACACCGGCGGGCCAGCTCTAATGCTAAATTGATATCGCCTCAAGGGCCAAATTAAATTACACAGCGGGCCAAATTTGGCCCGCGGGCCAGAGTTTGACACCCATTATATAGTGTAATTGCAGGAAATGTTGTCATGATTTTCAAAATTGTCTTTTAGGGTTTGCGTGACAGCACTTTTCCTCTTTTTTTCTCAGTTTTCCTCTTTTTTTCTCAAAGGGTGCACACATCCCTGAGTCTGTGTTTCAGCTTTATTTTAATTGGAAAAGTCGCAAGTCAGATCTGTTTTTTTTTTACTTTATTAAAAACTGTATTCCTTTTATAAGTACCTTTGACTTTGGAATATCTACATTTCATTAACAATTTCTTTAAAAAAAAACGCCTTAGATGTGACAGCTCATCAATGATGGGAAACGATTATAAAAATATATACCGGTTGTCAAAGACAACCCTACATAAGTTCCAATTGTGAGACCCCTGAGACTTATTAAACATTGATGAAAAATACTATAATATATAACATTTTAATCAGAGTTATTTGTGTCAAAACATTCCATTTCAATGTATGAGATTCTTCTTGCCCTTTCCCTGTGAAGTCTTCTCTGCGTACGTCAATCATTTAACCTCACATAAACGGATTCGACATTCCAACATATTATTCATTGTTCCTCGCTTCCAGACCCTCCCTGTTCTGTGGCCGCTCCCCCTTTCTCCCCCCTTGATCTCCACCACTTTGTGGCTCTCGGCCCGTTTCCTTTGTACGTGATGGCGGTGCAGATAGATCTATTCCTTCTGGAGGGTTTCCTCACCCCTTTCCCAAATCCCAAACAGATTTCACTCTGACTTGTTTTTAAGATAAATGTCAATTGTCTTCATTTGGTTTGCACATCTTCATGCATTTTGGCATTAAAATCCATTTGCTTCACTTTGTTTGATCCTCATCTGCTGTTTTTTGGATACACCATTTACATTATAACGGAGACATGCATGTTTAACGTGTTTATCAACACCTCTGTGGGTTTTTTATATGGTATTCTAACACAATTTAATGTGGTTATGTTATCATGAAAAGCCAATTATATCAAAACTGTTATTAATGCATCTTGCTATTCAGATTTTTAGTACTATTGCAATTTGAATTGTAAAGTTTTAGCACAAATCAGGAGAATTTGTTTTATTTGTTTTATCTTAATTCCACTACAGTT
>NC_084627.1:12767574-12800074 GCF_033978795.1 Nerophis ophidion | reverse complement strand
AAAAGGAAATGTCCAAGTAGCCATCACCCTTGTCTCTTCTGTGACCTTTCATTCACCGTCAACAAGCCTTTGGAGGGATGTGTTGCGTTTATGATGCATTCAAGAGAGCTAACCACATATCCAATAGTTTGTCTTTGTTTTAAGCACGAATGCACAAACTCTTTACCACATAGTGTACAGTGCATGTTACGTTTCTTCTATGCCGCATTAGCAGAGGTTGTTATTATGCAAAATACCTATTTTGTGTGCTAAAAATAGTACTTGGTATGTCAACCATTGCAAGATACAGTATTATTTTAATCAACTTTAATTGTGCTTCCATCCACTTGTGATTTGTACTGCAAAAAAATAAAACATTTGTCTAGTGGGTTACATAGTGGTCATCTACGGCCAAGCTGTTTCTGATGCTATGAATTCCTTACCGTACTTCTTTTCTTCCCCCACTCCAGTTTGTCGCTGACCAGTCGCCTCGTGAAGACGCTGCTCTATAACTTCATCAGACAAGAAAAATGTCCGCCCCCGGCAACCCACATCTTTGAGCCAAAAGCTGAGGGTGGCCTGCTTTATGGTCTGGCGTCCGGAGTGGCAAGTACGAATATACACACACGCTCAAACTAGAATAACGTACTGTATACTTCACTTTTGGCAAAATTTGAAACAGCATCAAAATGTACAGTGATACTTCAGCTTGTATATGCTGCACTTTCCTTAGGATTAGTTTTTTGACAAAAATGTATGCCAAAAGTTTATTGGTTTCCATATGCTTGATGGGTTATTGTTCAGCCAAGCATTGCAAATAACAGCAGAACTGTGTGTCCAAACATACAATGTCTGTGCGTATGTGATTCATTTGTTCATTGAGTGCACACAAACTCTGTATCTGTCTCCTTTCTTCTTCCAACCAAGCTTTGTGCTCCCTGCCCAGATGAGGCCTTCAAGCTCTGTATTTCTGAGTGTTAATGGTGTAGACTTTCAGACAGTCTGGGCTTTTTTTTTTTCTAACTTGGCATATTGACAAAGAAAGTGCCAGCACTTTCATGAAGAAGGTGACGCGATTGCAGCTATTGTTATTTGGAAATTTAATATTCTGATTAGTTTGTGTGATACTTAAAACCAACAAGTAAACTATTTGTACATAATAACCAATGGAATGGCCAAACATCCAACAAATTATCAACCAACCAATCATCTTACTGTCCAACCAATTCACTACCCAAAGAACTGGTCCGACAACTAACCAACCTGCCACCTAACCAAACAAACAACCAGGCAATCAACCAAAGTTGACCACCGATCATCCAAACCAACCAATTAACACAAAAGCCAACCAATGGTACCAAATAACCGCCATCCTGCCAACAAAATAAACAGGTAACTTACCCATCCAAGCTGCGAAAAAGCCAACTAACCAACCAAAAGTCTAAATAACTCACCAACTAACCAAACAACTTGCCAATTAATCAAGTAACAGACAAAAAAAAACTAAACAACCAACCATCCAAGCTGCCATCTGACCAACCAACTGGCCAACAAGCGAGCCAATCACGCAGTCAACTACTAACTAAAGAACAAGCCGAACCATCAGACCAGTTTAATAACCAAAGTACCTGTCCAAACAAAACATGACCTTGCAATTAGCATTCGGCAGAAGTAATAATTGTTGGGTTCCCAGTTCCACATCAAAAATGTATTTAGCAAACAATGATATTACATTTTTAGTAGCAGAGGAAATGAAATGCATTATTTTCTTGTAAGATTCATCCCAGTGAAAGTACTAAAACCATTTAGTAGGTTTTTATAACAACTGTATAAGTTTGCTCAGTTGGGTCAAAGCAATTGTGGCTGTAAACTTAAGGGTAATATCATTGAAAATGGAAAAATAAGAGAAGCAGTCAAATTACATAAGCACAGCCTCCAAAACACAAAAGTGTTGCCAGTTTTCCCCTTCTCTTTTCTTTCATGCGATGCCCAGGCCATGAATGATTTGAGGAATGAACGTGTGAGTTGTGCTGACATGCATGCAAAGCAGCGCGGATAAAATTGATGTTTTCAAAAATGAGCACAGCTTGTGCGCGTGCGTGTTTGCGTGTAGGCTCTGGTTGTTGGCGTGCTGAATGTGCGTCTGTCTTGTGTGAGCAAGTGCAAGAATAAATGTGCACCCACGGGTTTCCCCGCACTGATAAGCGCTCTTTGTGGGGTGCTGTTGGCAGATTACATCCAGTGAGGCATCAGCATTCACCGGCCTGTCCGTCAATGTGTGTGCGCATGTGTGTCGGTGGCCACAGACGGCCCTGATGAGTTATGGTGCCCTGTCCTGTTCCGTAATCCCCCAGAGCCCGTCTGTCTGCAGCCGCCTCCCTTGTACACACACGCACATCAACAAAAGACACTGGAGCTCTTATAGTCGTAGCTCGGAGACAACGCTTGTTTTATTTCCCCGTCTCGTTAAATGTGCACATCTTATTTCCATGTGGAAAATGTTGTGTTTGCAACGGAAACAACAGAAATCCTTTAAAGCAGTTTTCTAAAGGGGAGGGGATTTTACACTTAAAGGCCTGTGTTATTCTCAGCGGCACTGGAGGAGCTTTTCTGAAGATGATTTTTTTTTTTTCCCCCCTTTTCTTTTCAATGCTGCTACAGTATGCATGCATCATGGGAAAATCCTTTGAACATACAGAATGTTCTCATTTGTGTGATATTATCTAAAGAATGTGTTGGCGTATTGTCTGTACAACACCAGGAACATCCTCAAAAGGCTCTGACATGTCCTTTGTTTTATCTGTGTTTAGACGACAGTTTCATCTCGATTTACATACTAAATGGCTTTAACATGAGGCAGAATTTAGTGAGGTACGATACAAGAGCTCTATGAAAAGTGTTGTAGGTGTTTTGTGATTCCATGATTAGGTTGAAATATACCTAATATAGATGCTTGTGAGTATCATGAATTGATTAACGTGGACCCCGACTTAAACAAGTTGAAAAACTTAATCGAGTGTTACCATTTAGTGGTCAATTGTACGGAATATGTACTGTACTGTGCAATCTACTGATAAAAGTCTCAATCAATCAATCAATCAATACATGAGGTTAGGGGTTAATAGGTGCTATATTAGACTATTTTTCAGCTATTGTCAATATGTCTCAGAGGTCCCACAATATAATTGGGAAGAGTGTTACCTAAATGTTTAAAAAGTTATTCTGTGGACATGCCGTTTTTTGTGTCTGTAGCTTTTATGCTAATGAGCTGTGTTAGTACACGCCAGTGTCGGACAGAGTATCTCCAAGACGCGCTGTTATGGATGACTCCACTTTTTAAATATTCCCCTGAGAGCCAGCTTCCACTGCACTGGACATTTCTTTTTATGTATATTTTCATTCAGCACTTCATGATAGTTGCATTTAAGGATTGATTGGTTGAAGTTTATCTCGAACATGTATACAATTTCAGCATGATACATCACATATTATCTTTTATTTATTTATTTATTTTTTTACAACATGCTCAATATGAGGTTTTTTATGGACATACTTGTCACCCCTCACGATTTTCCCGGATGTTCACGAATTTCAGTGCCCCTCCCGAAAATCTCCCGGGGCAACCATTGTCCCGAATTTCTCCCGATTTCCACAGGGACAACAATATTGGGGGCGTGCCTTAAAGGCTCTTCCTTTACCGTCCTCTACAACCTGTCGTCACGTCCGCTTTTCCACCATACAAACAACGTGCGGGCTTACTCTCATAATATATGTGGCTTTTACACACACATAAGTGAATGCAATGCATACTTGGTCAACAGCTATACAGGTCACACTGAGGGTGGCTGTATAAACAACTTTAACACTGTTACAAATATATGCCACACTGTGAACCCACACCAAACAAAAATGACAAACATATTTCGGGAGAACATCCGCACTGTAACACAACATAAACACAACAGAACAAATACCCAGAACCCCTTGCAGCACTAACTTCCAGAACGCTACAATATACACCCTCCGCTACCACTAAACCCCGTCACCCCCACCCCGCTTACCTCAAACCCCCCCATCTCCCAAAATCGGAGGGCTCAAGGTTGGCAAGTATGCATATGGGTATCTTTGACATTTGAACCAATACGGTACAAACTCCTGCGAATTGCCAATACTCAACAGTAACAATATTGGTAATTTTCTGTGTTCATGTGGTAATAATTAGTTTTTTTATTTAACATTTGACAGTGAGCTGATAAATATAACTGTGCTGGCCAGTAGTTGTATCTGATAATTCTGAGCAAGTATGCGTTCATTTCAGTTTGCCCTAGGTGTGTTGCCATATCCAGAAAGTAGTCTTTGCCATTAAGTTGATTGTGCCAGTCTTACATTTTTTTGAGACATTTAAACTGTAAGTATTGTGCTTCTTACACAGCTGCTTAATTGTAACACACGTCCTAATTGTAGTTTTCATGGCCATAGTTTTCAGTTTGAAAGTTTAAAGGTGTTTGAATCGCCATGCCAAAACACTAATGCTAATCAGTAGCATCTATATGTCATATTCATTGTACATTAGCATCGAACTAGCTTGAAAATGTGTACCTTACTTTTGAACAATTTCTATCGGCATACCTGCTTTGTAGGCATGGAAAGTTGCAACATTACTTAGCAGCAGTCCTATGAATATGCCTGTTTGCTCGCCAAGTACCTGAGCCAGTGACATCCTGTGCAACAAAAGGTATTGAAGTATGGTACTGATTTGTCTTTCGTGAATCAGTACTCTGTAGTACTGACTGATTTTGTTGTTACCTATATAAGTAATAAATTCCGGACCCATCCCTCGTTGTGATATATGCCATATAGCAATGTAATAATGATTAAGACAGGAGAACTCATGTTAGGAACATTAGCATTGCAATGTGAGCTATAGTGCAAACAGTCACATTTAAGAGCAACATCTCAGTAGGTTAGTCTATTTGCAGAAGAAAAAATAAATTATCTAAATTAGAGCCCCAATCTTTATTTTAAGATGTGTAGCAAAACCTACTTCTTTTTTTATCCTTGGCAATGTGTGTCATGTGTAACGGACATATGGGGCAGACTATCTTGCTCGTGAGAAATACCTTTCATACATCATTAAAATGTATATTTTGCATAATCAAGGACAATGAAAGATAGCAGTTAATACATTACATTTTGCTGAGACGAAAAGGCCAACTTATTAACAATAGACAAACAAGACCGTTTGGATTTCCTCGCTTTTCCGTTTCCCTTTCCTCTTTCAAACGTTCTTTTTCCACTGTGCAGCTGGAGAAATAACAAATAACCTCGCGCTGAGGTCGAATAAAGCGAAAAAGTGGACGTGCGAATGTGCATGTGAGTGCAGGAAATGCGCCTGCCAGACACGCTTCTGTGACACACTGGGTCCAGTCACTCTGGTGCCAGTGATGCGATGAACAAGTCCCCAGCACAAGTTGGACCCCTCTCTCTTGAGACTCTTTTTCCTTTCTCAAGGCCTCATAACCCTGAAAGAAGGTGCATGCATGAGAGAGAGAGGGAGAGAGAGAGAGAGAGAATGTAGACTTTAGTCTCTGTGGGGAAGTCATTTTACTTTCTCTCACACAGTTTGGGAAACTTAGTTGTATCCAGCTCTAGGAGAACACGCCACAGAATAAAACAGTCCTTCCAATGTCCACCACTGGATGGCAACATGTGTACTTAGCTTCCTCCCGTGCTACTGTAGTTTCAGTAGCTCTATCAGGTTGGACCAGCATCAAGCCGCCTCGGACCCCACATCGCTTGCATCATAGATTCCCTGTGGCTAGACGTCCAGGAGCCAGAGGCGGTCATCCATGTGCCTCGGTGCTCACGCTTCTCTTGACGCCTGAGTGCGCCTACACTTCAGTTGAGAAAATCAACACATCCCCCACCAGTAAAAAAAAGAAAGAAAAAAAAGAGACTCCAGTAGCACAAGTTTTTGTTCTCTGGCGCCGTCTATGTTTGCGCTGCAGAGGGCCGAGCATAAGTCCATTGTGCCCATTTTGGTTTGGATTACATCAAGTCTGGCCACACGTTTCCTTTTGCATTCATTCCATCCATCCAACACAAATCAACTTGATTTTATTATAAACACATTCCCTGCGGATTCGGTAGATCTGACAGAACATTAGCCCCACCTTTCATTTAATACTTGTTGATATTGCATGGCGTAGTGGGTAGAGCGGCCGTGCCAGAAACCTGAGGCTTGGAGGTTCGCTCCCCGACTATTGACATCCAAATCGCTGCCGTTGTGCCTTTGGGCAGGACACTTCACCCTTCCCCCCCGTGCCGCTCACACTGGTGAATGAATGATGAATGAATGATAGGTGGTGGTCGGAGGGGCCGTAGGCGCAAAACTGGCAGCCACGCTTCCATCAGTCTACCCCAGGGCAGCTGTGGCTACTGATGTAGCTTACCACCACCAGGTGTGAATGAATGATGGGTTCCCACTTCTCTGTGAGCGCTTTGAGTATCTAATAATAGAAAAGCGCGATATAGACTAAGACTTAGACAAACTTTAATGATCCACAAGGGAAATTGTTCAACACAGTAGCTTAGTTACAATGATGGAAAGTATAAGGATGGAAAGGACAATGTAGGTATAAATAGACTAGGTATAGCAATGTAAAATATAACATATCTGCGAATATATACAATATATACTTAATATGTGTACAGTATATTATATATACAGATATAATATGTCTATAACATATATACAATATATACCAATTGCTATTTGCACTATCACAGTATATTTAATATAAATCCAATCCATTATTATTATTATTATTATATTCCATGCTGTGTGTGTGTGCCTAATAAAGTGACGCATATGTAATTCTTGTGTCTTCAGGTGGTCTGTGGAGCGTCTTCACATTGGGGGGAGCCGGCAGCAAGGCAGGCGTAGAGCTGGAACACAACCCCTTACCTTTGTCCAATCAGAGCCTTTTGTTACTTCTGGTCCTGGCCAATCTGACGGATGGGCCTGAATGGCCCAACCCTTATCGCCAGGCTATTACTTGCTTCAGAAACACGCAAGGTAACGGATTCTTTAAATCCGCCATGTTGTTGATGTTTTATTAAAAGTTGGGTTATAAATTATTACGTCATCTTAGGATAAGGTCGGAAAAGATAGACTTTTTTATTTGTCCCACAATTAGGAGATTATGTGGTTGCAATTTACGAGCTTAATTGTTTCAGTGACGGAACTCTTAACTCAAAACACTTCTATCTCAAATTAACTTTTCCCATTTCAATTGATATGTATGCTTCCCCCAAAACAGAACAATTTTAATAAAACTTTTACATAAGAAATGATGTGTAAAAGCAATACAATAGAATGCACTGACTGACACAATAGAATGTACTACTAACAACTGTGATAGTTTTATGGAGTAATGTATCGTATTTTCCAGACTAAATATACATTAGCTGCACCGGATTATAAACCCCAAATAAATACTGGCACGTTGTGAAATGAGATACTTAAATACAAACCCCGTTTCCATATGAGTTGGGAAATTGTGTTAGATGTAAATATAAACGGAATACAATGATTTGCAAATTCTTTTCAACCCATATCCAATTGAATGCACTACAAAGACAAGATATTTGATGTTCAAACTCAAACTTTTTTTTTTTTTTTGGAAATAATAATTAACTTAGAATTTCATGGCTGCAACATGTGCCAAAGTAGTTGGGAAAGGGCATGTTCACCACTGTGTTACATCACCTTTTCTTTTAACAACACTCAAATGTTTGGGAACTGAGGAAACTAATTGTTGAAGCCTTGAAAGTGGAATTCTTTCCCATTCTTGTTTTATGTAGAGCTTCAGTCGTTCAACAGTCCGGGGTCTCCGCTGTCGTATTTTACGCTTCTTAATGCGTCATGATTTCTCTAGATTCTGTGAACTTTTTGATGATATTATGGACTGTAGATGTTGAAATCCATAAATTTCTTGCAATTGCACTTTAAGAAACGTTGTTCTTAAACTGTTTGACTATTTGCTCAAGCAGTTGTGGACAAAGGGGTGCACCTCGCCCCATCCTTTCTTGTGAAAGCATGAGCATTTTTTTAGAAGCTGTTTTTTACCCAATCATAGCACTCACCTGTTCCCAATTAGCCTGCACACCCTTGGGATGTTCCAAATAAGTGTTTGATGAGCATTCCTCAACTTTTATCAGTATTTATTGCCACCTTTCCCAACTTAGTTGTCATGTGTTGCTGGCATCAAATTCTAAAGTTAATGATTATTTGCAAAAGAAAATGTATATCAGTTTGAACATCAAATATGTTGTCTTTGTAGCATATTAAACTGAATATGGGTTGAAAATGATTTGCAAATCATTGTATTCCGTTTATTTTTACATCTAACGCAATTTCACAATTCATATGGAAACGGGGTTTGTAGAAAGATTTTGTAAATGTTTATTTATATACCTTAACTGTTAGAGGCCCACTGACACCCACTACTACCGACCACGCAGTCTGATAGTTTATATATCAATGATGAAATATTAACATTGCAACACATGCCAATACGGCCTTTTAAATTGACTAAATTGCAATTTTAAATTTCCCGCGAAGTGTCCTGTTGAAAACGTCGCGGTATGATGACGCTTATGATGACGCGTGCGTTTGACGTCACCGATTGTAGCGGATATTATTTTCCAGCCCAAACTAACATATAAGTAGTCTGCTTTAATCGCATAATTACACAGTATTTTGGACATCTGTGTTGCTGAATCTTTTGCAATTGTTTCAATTAATAATGGAGAAGTCAAAGTGGAAAGATGGAGGTGGGAAGCTTTTAGCCTTTAGCCACAAAAACACAGCTGGTGTTTTCTTGTTTAAAATCCCCGAAGATGAAGCTTTACTATGGATCAGAGCGGTCAAGCGAACATGGATCCCGACTACATGTCAACCGGCAGTTTTCGGTGAGAAAATTGTGGTAATAAGTCGCCTCTTACCGGAGACATCAGCGGAGCTTCCGTCCTGCTGCAGATGTCATGACTTCCCTCAGAGGCTCTGGCGTCAACACACCCGTGGCCACACCCCTCCGACTTTCAGGTACTTTTTAATCTCACTAAAACACTAGCAACACAATAGGCAGATAAGGGATTTTCCAGAATTATCCTAGTAAATGTGTTTAATAACATCTGAAACTGTCCCACTGCAATCGCCTTTTTTTTCTCCCTAGTCCTTCACTCTAAATTTCCTCATCCACGAATCTTTCATCCTCGCTCAAATTAATGGGGAAATTGTCACTTTCTTGGTCCGAATAGCTCTATCTGCTGCTGGATAGGATTGTAAACAATGTGAGGATGTGAGGAGCCCTACAACCCGTGATGTTATACGCACATCGTCTGCTACTTCCGGTAAAGGCAAGGCTTTTTTATTAGCAAACAAAAGTTGCGAACTTTATCGTCGATGTTCTCTACTAAATCCTTTCAGCAAAAATATGGCAATATCGCAAAATAATCAAGTAT
The DNA here is from genome assembly GCF_033978795.1 of Nerophis ophidion. Taxonomy (NCBI): domain Eukaryota; kingdom Metazoa; phylum Chordata; class Actinopteri; order Syngnathiformes; family Syngnathidae; genus Nerophis; species Nerophis ophidion. Next base: position 12,790,567 of record NC_084627.1, on the reverse strand, counting down.
GACACATAGAATGGACCTTCTATCCCCGTTTGAATAAGAAAATCTCATTTCAATAGGCCTTTAACAAACAGTGCCTCTTAACACGGCATTAAAAAACGGCTGATCAAACAAAACATAAAAGTCATTGTTCGCTCTTTATGAGATGGATAAGATGTTCTCCCATATAATAATGTTCGAGTTCATCAGGATTCTTCTTCCATGTAATTTGTGAACACGTCGCGTTTTAACAGTTTCTTAAAGTGGATAATTTTGGAACATTGTTTTATTTCTTTGCTTAATCCATTCTATCATTTAGTCATTAGCGAAGAAACATTCATAGATTAGCTGCACATTTGTATATTCCAGACAGTTTGATGCCTGGGAAAAAAGTATTGGTTTAAAGTCTGGAAAATAAGGTATTATTAATGTACAGCATTTACCGTTAATAGTGGATTTCTTCGGTATCTATTTCCAGTTGCTTTTCATTCAAACACACCATCAGCAGCTTTTCCATATTTTCATGGATAAATGTCTGCTGTTTACAATCCTTGTTTTCATATGAGTTGGGAAATTGTCTTAGATTTAAATATAAACTAAATAAAATGATTTGCAAATCCTTTTTAACCCATATTCAATTGAATGCACTACAAAGACAAGATGTTTGATGTTTAAACTTATAACCTTTTTTTTTTTGCAAATAATAATAAACTTAGAATTTCATGGCAGCAACACGTGCCAAAATAGTTGGGAAAGGGCATGTTCACCAATGTGTTACATCACCTTTTCTTTTAAGAACACTCAATAAACGTTTGGGAACTGAGGAAACTAATTGTGGGCTTCACGGTGGCAGAGGGGTTAGTGCGTCTGCCTTACAATACGAAGTTCCTGCAGTCCTGGGTTCAAATCCAGGCTCGGGATCTTTCTGTGTGGAGTTTGCATGTTCTCCCCGTGAATGCGTGGGTTCCCTCCGGGTACTCCGGCTTCCTCCCACTTCCAAAGACATGCACCTGGGGATAGGTTGATTGGCAACACTAAATTGGCCCTAGTGTGTGAATGTGAGTGTGAATGTTGTCTGTCTATCTGTGTTGGCCCTGCGATGAGGTGGCGACTTGTCCAGGGTGTACCCCGCCTTCCGCCCGATTGTAGCTGAGATCGTGAAAGGTAAGCAAAATTCCAAAACAGAAGTGTCCAGAGGGGAACTGCACTTTTAGGAATTTTGCCGATCAGTCACAATCATTACGAGAGATCAGAAGACACATTTTTTTTAGCCCTCTAAAACATCTTTAAAACCCTACAGCAATGTAGTGCTGTAGGGTGCACTTCCGACTTCTTGCAACAAATGTGTTCCTATTTCCGGAATCAAACGCGAGTGTACTATCATTGCAGACTTTGCAATATACAGGAAAGACTACTATTTTTGGACAAATTAGGTTTCACAACCTTATATTTTTTAAATTAAATATACAGAGGATGAACTGCTACATATAGAAGCGAGCTCGAAGACGAGGCTGAAACAATGACGAGAGACGAGAGAGGGTGAGATGGTCACGCTGCAAATCTAGAACGTAGAGAGAATCCTATAAATGGATGGCATACCCAAATCAACTGGATACATTCCCGGCCAGCTGGACCAAACGGACAACTGTCCATCGACAAAGTCACTATAATATTGATCATGAAACATGAAGCACATGTACAAATGTGTACAAACAAAACATGAAATATGGGTTAATACTTTGCAGATACTCTATTATAATTGTTCATGTACAAACTGACGTTCCAAACTCAAAACGCGTTTTATGCTGACAGGGAAGCTAGTTTATCTCTTTCCGTAGTTAGCTTTTGCGGCTAATACTGAAGCACGCCGATGTGAGACGCTAGAAAAAGAGTTACTCTGTATTCGTTCTTACAATTACAATGCCGCTACAGCTTGATTATTATACAGCTTACAGAATGTAAATTAAGTATTGTTGATGGTTTTTAATGCATATTTAAAGTCATTTAGAGGTAGAATGGATTGCTCCCATTAGCTGCATTGCTAGCCACCAAAAACGAGTCGATTTATGGGTTAGAATGCGAAAAAACAATTTTTGTCGTCTTGTTTCTCATAAGGATTGTGATCGATTGGCAAAATTTCCAAAAAGTGCAGTTCCCCTTTAAGTTAGTGCATGTGCCTCACATTACAAAGGTCCTGAGTAGTCCTAAATTCAATCCCGGACTCGGGCACTTTCTGTATGTAGTTTACATGTTCTCACCATGACTGCGTGGGTTCCCTCTGGGTACTCCGGCTTCCTCGCACCTCCAAAAACATGCACCAGGGTTGATTGGCCACACTAAAATGGTCCCTAGTGTGTGAATGGGAGTGTGAATGTTGTCTGTCTATCTGTGTTGGCCATGTGATGAGGTGGCGACTTGTCCAGGGTGTACATCGCCTTTCGCCCAAATGAGCTGATAAAGGCTTCAGCACCCCCCGCAACCCCAAAAGGGACAAGCGGTAGAAAAATGGATGGATGGACCACTATTCTGTAGCATACCGTATTTCCTTGAATAGCCGCCGGGCATGTAATATGCGCCTACCTTGAATTACTGCCGGGTCAAACACGCTCCCCAAATCAATAAGCGCATGCTTACTTTTACCGCCGGGTCAAATTTGTGACATCACGAGTGACGCCTCCCCTGCCGTCGTTTTAAAAAATGGCGGAGGAGGTTTTTTTTTTTGCTTTACTGTGTGTAAAGCAAAGGGGTCTTGTTTCACAGCCATACAGATCACACTAATGGTTGTGATATAAACAACTTTAACACTTACTAATATGCGCCACACTCTGTGAACCCTAACCAAACACAATTCAGAAGAACATGGGCTCTGTAACACATTATAAACACAACATAACACTTACCCAGAATGCAATGCATCCATGAGTCTTGGCTATATTATACACCCGCTAGCACCAAACCACCCCCCCTCCGTGTGTCGGTTGAGGCGGGCGGGGTTGGTGGCGCGTGTATATGTATAATATAGCCAAGAGTCATGGATGCATGGCATTATGAGTAATTCTTATGTTGCGTTTATAATGTGTTACTGAGCCCATGTTCTCCAGAAATGTGTTTGGTGTGGGTTCACAGAGTGTGGCACATATTAGTAAGGGTTAAAGTTGTTTATATCAAAACCATTAGTGTAAAAGGTATGGCTGTTGACCAAGTATGCATCGCAATCTCGTATGAGGAGCAGCAAAATGCATGTGTCCGGCCGGCAAGCTGATAGCATGGTGTAAAAGTGGGAACACTGACATGTTGTAGAGCAGTGGTCCCCAACCACCGGGCTGCGGCCACAGAATAATTTTTATTACATTTTTTGTGTATCACACTCAATTTTTTACTGCATGCCATTGGTAAGCGCAGGGGTGAGAAGAGGTTTTAAAATTATTAGCGTCTGCTTTCTTTTATCGCATGCCTTGAAATAAGCGCAGGAGTGAGAAGAGGTTTTAAATTAATTAGCGCCCCTGCGGCTATTCAAGGAAATACGGTAGTCATTGTAGCTTTTCAGCTTGTATACTGCAGCCTAGATCTACTGTCCATTGAAAATAAGTCTATACTCAGCCATTTTTGTCGAAATTTCTGGCAACACAAGTGAGTACACTTAACAGTGAACATGTCCACGTTGATGAAATGACCTTGTACTGCATGGTGGAAGGTGGGGTGTTGCACAACCAATACCATAAAGTTCATGTTATTGCAGTCTCACTATAATAAACACCCCTCTGCGTCTCGTGCAGACACATCGTCAATACCTGTGGAGCAAGCTCACACCTTCCAGATCAATTTCAACAGCCTGTACACAGCACTGTGTGAGCAGCAGTGCTCCGACCAGGCTACCTTGCTGCTGTACACTCTGCTCCACCAGAATGCCAACATGAGGACCTACATGCTCTCTAGAACCGACATGGACAATCTGGTGGGTTGTGTAGCAGCCATGAGTCTCGTCTGACCTGGACTCTGAGTTCTACGAGACTCCATTTTGTTGAAGGAATATTTCTGATACCCATCTCTTCCATCAGGTTTTGCCCATCCTAGAGATCCTTTACCATGTTGAGGACAGAAACTCCCACCACGTCTATATGGCCCTCATCATCCTCCTCATCCTCACAGAAGACGACGCCTTCAACCGCTCCATCCATGAGGTGGTGAGTAGCACACACATCAGCCACTCAACTCACTGCTGAAGGGGGCACAACATTAAAGCATGTTTTGTCACAGGTATTAAAGAATGTCACGTGGTACTCGGAGAGGTCGCTGACCGAGATCTCCCTCGGCAGCTTACTCATCCTAGTGGTGATTCGCACGATCCAGTTCAACATGACCCGCACAAGGGTAACACCTGAGCTCTACCAACTGAATGCCATGTCATGTAGCAGAAGCATCAATATACTGATGCAAGCTAATGTCTCCTCTTATTAAGGATAAGTACCTACACACCAACTGTCTGGCTGCCCTTGCAAACATGTCAGCCCAGTTCCGATGTCTCCACCAGTACGCTGCCCAGCGCATCATCAGGTAGCACTTAGGGATTGTTCACTTAATTACTTTTTCTGGGCCTTTTCTCTGTTACACATTAAAACATTTATTAGTGTGAGACACTATGATTTTTTTTCCAACAATAACAGGGCTATAGTGAATAATAGGATTATTTGTTAATTTTGAAGAAAACCATGCCAAGATACAGTATATCTTTTTTTTTTCTGTTCAAAATGAATAAAAACAATAAAAAAAACCCAGGAAGTCCTGTGGGGAGTGGTCAGAGAGTATGGGGGTAATGGACTGTCTGATTGTGGTGGCCTGCTCCCTGTATGATCAGTGTCAGAGCTTGGTCCGCATTGCCAGCAGTAAGTCGGACCCGTTTCCAGTGAGGGTTGGACTCCGTTAAGGCTGCCTTTGTCACCGATTCTGTTCATAACTTTTATGGACAGAATTTCTAGGCGCAGTTAGGGCGTTGAGGGGATCCGGTTTGGTGGCTGCAAGATTAGGTCTCTGCTTTTGCAGATGATGTGGTCCTGATGGCTTCAACTGGCCAGAATCTCCAGCTCTCACTGGATCGGTTCGCAGCCGAGTGTGAAGCGACTGGGATGAGAATCAGCACCTCCTATTCCCAGTCCATGGTTCTCGCCCAGAAAAGGGTGGAGTGCCAACTCCGGGTTGTGAAGGAGATCTTGCCCCAAGTGGAGGAGTTCAAATACCTCGGAGTCTTGTTCACGAGTGAGGGAAAGTGGATCGTGAGGTCGACAGGCAGATCGGTGCGGCATCTTCAGTAATGTGGACGCTGCATCGATCCATTGTGGTGAAGAAGGAGCTCAGCCGGAAGGCAAAGCTCTCAATTTACCGATCTATCTACTTTCCCATCCTCACCTATGGTCATGAGCTTTGGGTTATGACCGAAAGGACAAGATTACCGGTACAAGCGGCCGAAATGAGCTTCCTCCGCCGGGTGGCAGGGCTCTCCCTTCGAGATAGGGTGAGAAGTTCTGTCATTCGAGAGGAGCTCAAAGTAAAGCCGCTGCTCCTCCACATGGAGAGGAGCCAGATGAGGTGGTTCGGACATTTGTTCAGGATGCCACCCGAGCCCCTCCCTAGGGAGGTGTTTCGGGTATGTCCGACCAGTAGGAGGCCACTGGGAAGACCCAGGACACGTTGGGAAGACTATGTCTCCGGGCTGGCCTGGGAAAGCCTCGGGATACCCCGGGAGGAGCTGGGCGAAGTGGGTGGGGAGAGGGAAGTCTGCGTTTCCCTGCTTAGGCTGCTGCCCCCGCGACCCGACCTCGGATAAGCGGAAGAAGATGGATGGGTGGATAGATAAAAAAATCCAAATTAAAAAACAAATTAATACAATTTGCTTAAGAAAAAAACCCGATGTGTGTACACAAATGCAATCTGAAAACATTTATTTGCACAAAACGTTATAACAGTTTTATCTTAAGTTCTTTCAGGCTGTAAGATAAAAGAGCTGGCATGATCAGTACTTTTTTGTGATTAATCACATAAAGTAACTCGATGATTTTGAAAGTATGTGAACCCTTTGGGATTACATGTTTTTTTTTTGCATAAATTGGTGATAAAATGTCTTCTGCTCTTTATAAAAGTCACACCAGACAAACAGTCTGCTTAAACGAATACCGCACAAAAATTGTAGGTTTTCATCTTCTTATTGAACACAAAATGTAAACATTCACTGTGCCGGGTGGAAAAAGTATGTGAACCATTGGATTAAATAACTGGTTGACCCTCCTTTGGCAGCAATAACCTCAACCAAACGTTTCCTGTAGTTGCAGGTCAGAACAGCTGAACGGTCAGGAGGAATTTTGGACCATTCTTCCTTTTCACAAAACGGTTTTAGTGCAGCAATATTCTTGGGATGTCTGGTGTGAATCGCTCTCTTGAGGTCATGCCACTGCATCTCAATTGAGTTGAGGTCAGGACTCTGACTGGGCCACTCCAGAAGGCGTATTTTCTTCTGTTGAAGCCATTCGTTGTCGATTTACTTCTCTGGTCGGGGTATTTGTCCTGTTGTATCCTCTGATAAGCTTCAGTTGGCGGACAATGGTCTTAAATATTCCTGCGAAATGTCTTGATAAACTTGGGAATTTATTTATACATCAGTGAAAGCAATCCGTCCAGGCCCTGAGCAGCAAAGCAGCCCCATACCATGATGCCACCTCCACCATATTTCACATTTGGGATGAGATTTTGATGTGTGTGTGCGTGTGCGTGTGTGTGTGTGTGTGTGTATGTATATATATATATATATATATATATATATATATATATATATATATATATATATATATATATATATATATATATATATATATATATATATATATATATATAAAATCTCAAGTATTTTAGTGTCTTACGTGAAATATTTGTACAGATTTAGCTTAAAGCCTATTTTAAATCCCTATTTTTCTCTCTTTTAAAAACAAATCATTTTGAGAGGCCGAGTTGCAAATTAACCTCTCCTTACCACGCCATCTCACGCTCAGTAGGCATTCGCCCACGTCCGGTGGAGTGGTTTGTAGTTTATTTAGCTTTCTTGCTTTTATTGTGCAATATGGACATCGGTGACCGCCACAAGAAATCTGCTTTGAGTTACTTTCACCACAGCAGAACATCACAGATGACCAGTAGCTCACCGTGTATTGTTGTCGGCATCAAGGAAGCATTTTTAGTTTGTTGTATCTGAAATAAAATTTTAGGTTGATACAGTGATAGACACAACAGAAATACTGTATACTACAGACAGATATAATGACATGATACTACAGCTTGATTTGATATAAAAAAAACTATAGGTAGACTACATAAAGATATATAGACACACTGTTTATAGACGCATTCTATAGAGTCTTTCTATAAATAAATGCTTTGCGTGTGGCAAAAATAGATATTTTTTCCAAAAACATATTAACTTATCTAAGAAAAGAACAAGAGCTTTGAAAACGAACGCCAGTCTGACCGTTGAATAATTCATACTGAATCAGCACAAAATATTTAGTGCCACAGTGAATTTGCAGTGTCTGAGCAGAAAAGACCGAAAGCATAAAATATTGAGTTGTGTGCTGCGGATGTGTTCAGGAGGAGAACATTATGTAACATTGGGTGAAGAACAACGAGGACACACACACACACTTCGAGCCATTCATGTCTGATTGTCAACTTCCGCCACACAGGAAAGAATGTTTCCTCCCTTGTCGACGTGGGCTTAATCACGCACGCACCAGAATCTTCTTATCTTGTCTGTCTGTCTCGCTCCATAACTGTGACTTTCTGCTGTTTTGAGCCACAGAGGGGGAAAACAAACTGTCTGTGCTGTTGTGACGTTGGGCGAACTGTCTCTCTCGTCCGACCATGTCGTGATGAGCTAAATGGACTGTCTGGCTAAGATAAAAGGGGATTTCCTGGCCGGAATTTCCAAAATGGAACACAGGCAGTCTCCTTTTAATGGACTATCAGGCAAGCATTATGGCGGGTATTGTTTATTTACCCGAAGCCGATTGAATTTCCTACAGACAACCCCCATCATTTCCTTTTATTTACTGTTCATCTTCTTTCTGCACAGATAACACATTCTCCCATTACGATGTCCCTCATCGCATTAAATCACTTCCACAGTTTCTCACTGTCCATTCACTCACTTGGTGCTTTCTTGTCTGCACATTTTAGTTATGAGTCATCAATGGATGGAGCAACGCATTTCTCTTTAGCATAAAAATAGCTTTAACTAATGGGAAATTAATCTCTCCCGTAAGACACTTGGCTGATGAGAACCTTTTTTTAAAACATGCCATATTACTTGCCAGTTTATGCCGAGCAGGAAAGGAAAATGTAAGAATCACTCGGTAAAGTAGAGCCTTCTTGTACCAGTGACCTGGTGACGACATAGATATGCAGACAATGGTGATCAATGAAAGGCCACCCTAGTGGTTATGTTGGCCAGAGTAAGGATGTTGAGGGTTTGAATCGCCATTGAGAATAGTTTGCAAGTTCTTCTTTGTAGTTTTCTACAAGATAACAGTCTTAATGTCTTCCCAAAGTTCCAAAAACATGCATGTTAGGTTAATTGGAGAAGTATATTGTCAATATACTATAGTTGTGAAGGTGAATGTCAATGGTAGAGGTAGGTAAATGATATTTATACAGCACGGCTGCCGGCCTGCAAGACTTTTAGCTATAGATATGAATGAGTAGATAGATGACGCACATCTTTGAGCCCCAGGTTTATAGTCGTCTTTAATCTTAGAAGACAGTAAAATATATCATAGATACCTCAAGTATGGACATTTTATTTATTTATTTATGTATATAACAACCAAAAACCGCAAATTTCGCATTACTGGAAACATCAGTAGCCAAAGGAGGAGCTTTCTATGTATAATATTAATAATTTTGTGTAATACATTTAGAATATAGTAACCATTTAACATATATAAATAATATAAAAATAATATACATCATCAATTATAGATGTATAAATAAGACATTTATAATCGAATCGAAACTCAAGAATCGTAATTGTAATATATATAATTGTGAGGTGCCCAAAGATTCCCACGCTTTCTGGTTGTTTACAGTATATGTGCCCTGTGATTGCCTGGTGACCAGTTCAGGGCGTATCACGCCTCTCACCCGAAGTTGGTTGGGATTGGCTCCAGTTTTCCCATGACACACTAAGTTTGTCACTCGTTTATTGCCGTTAGTTGGTTTCCGCCCTGACTGCGATACAAACATTTTCACGAAGTAGGTATCAATGAATATAAGTCCAATATTTTCAGAGTTGGGGCATAAACATTTTTTACAACTTGTTAAATATGTTATTTTAAAACATTTTGAGAACTTTACATAAAAGGAAATAATACCCTTTAGTCACCTTTACACTCTTTTAATCCAATAAAGTATTGCTGCCTGAGGCTGAGCCAATCAGTGGCCACGATACTGAACAGCGAGCTCTGATTTGTTTGGTCTCCTTTAGCGGGCAATTCTGCTGAAGTTTTGATATTTTTAGTTTATTTTGACATTTATATGCTTGAAAATACTTAATTTGTAATGATGTGATGAAGCCGCAATATCTGAAGTAAGATGTGCAAGGGCCGACTGTATAGAAAAAGGGAGCATTGATAAGAGTGAACAGTGATGCTAACAACTGTGGAGCACATAAGAAATATTATTTTGTTTTTCATTGCTTTCTTCCAATTGTTAGTTTTTACATTATTTGAGTTTGACTGGGAAAAGAGGGTGTGTGTTATATGTATATATATATATATGGGCGGCACAGTGGAACAGATGGGCAGCATTGTGGGACAGGGGTTAGTGCATGTGCCTCACAATACGAAGGTCCTGAGTAGTCCTGAGTTCAATCCCGGGCTCGGGATCTTTCTGTGTGGAGTTTGCATGTTCTCCCCGTTACTGCGTGGGCTCCCTCGGAGTACTCCGGCTTCCTCCCGACTGGGGATAGGTTGATTGGCAACACTAAATTGGCCCTAGGGTGTGAATGTGAGTGTGAATGTGGTCTGTCTATCTGTTTTGGCCCTGCGATGAGGTGGCGACTTGTCCAGGGTGTACCCCGAGTGCAGCTGAGATAAGTTGCAGCACCCCCCGCGACCCCAAAAGGGACAAGCGGTAGGAAATAGATGGTATATATATATATATATATATATATATATATATATATATATATATATATTATATTTGGGTCAGTATGGTATTCTTCACTGAGCTCTACATTTATCTGCCCAAGAGAAATAAAACAGGAAGCGGCCGAGTAAATCTGTTTGTGAACTTGTGCCATGAATATAAAACAAATAAATTGAAGTCATCCGTTGTGGTCAATCCTGTTTCACTCCTGCTCTGTCGGTGGCGATATTGAATATTGAAAAACTGATCCCAATGTCAAACAAATAAAGATGAAAATTAAATGTCCACCATTTTTTAGTTGGATATTCCATCAAACTTCCACCAATAATACCGCATTTTTGGGACTATAAGTTCTGGAGTATAAGTCGCACCTGCCGAAAATGCATAATAAAGAAGAAAAAAAAACATGTATAAGTCGCAGTGGAGTATAAGTCGCTTTTTTGGGGGAAATTTATTTGATAAAACCCAACACCAAGAATAGATATTTGAAAGGCAATTTGAAATAAATAAAGATTAGTGAACAACAGGCTGAATAAGTGTACGTTATATGATGCATAAATAATCAACTGAGAAGGTGCCTGGTATGTTAACGTAACATATTATGGTAAGAGTCATTCAAATAACTATGACAAATAGAACATGCTATACGTTTACCAAACAATCTGTCACTCCTAATCGCTAAATCCCATGAAATCTTATACGTCTCGTCTCTCACGTGGATGAGCTAAATAATATTATTTGATATTTTAAGGTAATGTGTTAATAATATCACACATAAGTCGCCCCTGAGTATAAGTCGCACCCCTGGCCAAACTATGAAAAAAAACTGTGACTTATAGTCCGAAAAATACGCTACTAAATCTTGGTTTCAAACCTTTATCCAGATCTGCATCAACATGTAATAGCTTTGCCACTCCTTAACTACACCTCATTCAAACTCACACACACAAAGAACCAAAAATGGAACATTCTTGGTGTGTAAAGAATGCAGATTTATGTTTCAGTTAGCGATGCAATGTTTTTCCTTTAGTAAGTCATGAAAAGTAACCCATTTTCTTCATCAATAAATGTCATTGAATCCCAGCATTACATGCAGCATTAGGAAATATATGCATACAAAAGCTTCCCAGTGTGTGTCCAAACACAACACAGTCGCTGTTGAGGCGTTCACACAGTGAGTCGGTCGGTCATTACTTCAGCTTCATGACTGATCTGGGCCTCGGAGCAGCAGTGTAGAAGTCCGCCTGTGTCCCCCGTTACCATGACAGTCTGTCACACAGACACACGCACGCATGCACACACACATTCATACACAGCGTGTTATTGTGCATAAGGGTCCCAGCTGGAGCTCATTTCTCATTCGAAATATAACCCATCCCAAACAGTACAACAGTTTATATTGGCTTAACAGAGTTGTGGACAAAGGTTCTTGTGAGCTTCTTAAATATCTCCAAATTAATGTCCGTGTGTGTGTGTTTTTTATTTCTAGTGCTGACAGACGAACAGGTGTAGCGTTAAAGGCCACCGCTGTCTTCCCTTGGGGGAGATTTTCTTCGGCTGTCATTGACTTGCATGTATTGTGCTAATTTACGTGACTTCCTTGACCTCCATATTTGTCCCAGGTGAACATGTTGGGTGTGTGTTTGCTGTTTTCTTAAGTTTGGAGTCTAGCCTAAAAGACAATATCAATTGAATACAGCCTATATGGGGAAAAAAACTATAATTCTTCTTTTGTGACCGTATGAGTTGTACTGTTGTCAGTTTACTGTGACCATTACTGGTATGTGTGTGTGTATGTCCAAGGCCGCCCAAGCAGACTATAACTCCTGAATTATGTCCATGTTCAGCAATCACGTACAATCATGCAGCCCTGTCATACACACATGTACACATAAAGGGGACAAAAGGGGAAGGCAAAGCTGTCGACATCTCACATTCAGTGGGAGGCTTGTAAAAGGGAAATAAAAACATCTATGCACACATATACAGTGGTAAAATATGGTACTTGTGATTGTTAATGATCTCGCCTCCTTTTTTATGTGTCTGTGTTTCTGTGTCTCCTGCAGTTTATTTGCTTTGCTTTCCAAGAAGCACAACAAGGTCCTGGAACAGGCAACACAGAGTCTAAGAGGCAGACAGGGAGAGAACACCACTCTGCCCGACTATGTGAGTAATAATACACATTACTTTACATAGATACACAGTGCTTCCGATATACTAATCATCTAACTTGTTAAGTAAAACAATTATTAATCCAAACATTACATAGAGTTATATAAAAGGCAACCCCACTGATGCAAGCATGAAATGTTTTTAATGTGTTACTTGAATGCACAACAATTTTTTTTCCCACAAAACCCAGTAACAGTTTTATCTGAATTCTCGTCGGGGTGTATTTTGGAATGAAATTTGCCAGCAAGCACACCAGTAGGAGTCTCACTCATCTTTTGCACTAAAGTATGCACTGACCTGATCACCGACCATATAAGAACTTGTGCCACTTTTTAGGTAACCATTTGTGGTTTAGTTAAAAAGAACATCAATAAATTGCGTGATTAATCTGCGATACTTCTTTGTGATTAATCACATGAGCTAACTTATTTTGGACAACGCTATTTATATGAGCCTTTATCTAACAGCAGAATATTGCATGAGCCATTCATTTAGTGCACTTAGTGACTGATCGACTAAGATCCAAATACTACGCCTTAAACAGCGTGTGCAACATATAAAATCGTGTTTGGTATTCGTGGGTATATTTAATGTGGTCTTCTAAGACTGCATGTAGCTCAATTTAATTTGTTTTATACATTCCCTAAAGGGGTAATATTATGATTTTTTTCCCCCCTCATTCAAAACACTTCCTTCTGGTCTACATAACATGTAATCATAATCAACATTTTGCATAGAATGATTTACTGATTTACAAGCCACTTTTTTACCGTCTCTTATTTGCGTGCGTTCACTTCCGCTTCGTCATTCTTCCCTCCAGCCATGCTGTAGTTTTTAGCACTTCCATATGGAGTCTATTGACATATACAAGTTAGAACTATACACACATTTTTATTAGAAATGGCAACAGCTGAGGATGCATGTGCATGTACAAACCAGTCTGCCCCACAACAAGAGGATAGTGAAAAAGAAAGAGCTTATTGACTACCGCGTCGGACAACACACAGCATTTGCTCAATACTTTGAAGATACATCTTTGGCAGACATCTCAGCCTTAGCACACCTATCTTTGGGCAGTTTCGCCCATTCCTATTTTAAGCACCTCTCAAGCATTTGAAGGATGTGTACATGGTGCAAAGGTAAAGGTGTGCTGAAAACCTGGGATGTACTTTTTCCAGTACAAATCCGACATCAGCAGCCAAGAGGAGCTTTAGTAACCTGCAACCTGTTTTCAATGTTTTTTGTAAATCGACAGTTTGCATATAGTGGGGTTTGTAAATCGAGGTTCCAGTGTATATCTAATATTTATATTTTTGCCAGTCCAGTTTTGTTGACGTAGCTGCTGCTCGAAAGCCTCCAGTTTCACAGCCATTTTTTGTGCAACTGCCAGTTTGTACGTCCCTTTAGACGTACAAAAGTGAGCCCGCAAAACAGTTTTAGTCTTGATAAATCACACTGTGTCAGATAAATAATTAAAAGGCGTTTTGATAATCAGCATATGTGCTGCAAATTATTGAAGACAGATACGTTAAATGGATTGCGTTCTTTATTTTGCTCACCAAACACAAAATACTCTGCGCACAAGTTAGTAGATCAGCTTTAATACACACCAATCTTTATTGTACAAGCATAATAATGCTGATTTTCGACATGCTTTGGAACACAACCCTGCTGACTGTAGATGAGAGGCAGACGAGTATGTGTAAATGCACATATTATTGTCACTATTGTGAATGGGAGCCATCAGTCTCTGGATAGCAAACAGCCCTTGACAGCAAAAGTGTTTTATGTACACTTAACGCATATGACCTGTTTTTTCATGACCTTTTTTTTTTTTTTTTTTTTTTTTTTTAACCAACAACAATGAATCATACATAGTTATTTGGTGAGAACCGTATTCAAATGATTCAGGATGCAAACTGCCAAATGTACTACTTTAATTCAACAGGCCTCGTACTCTCAATTCAGAGATGGAGCTTTAGCCAGTAATACCAATCTGTTATGTGCTTTTCACCAGCACCTGACCGATGAGCATCTTACTGTATTAGTGCTCATGCACCTTTGCCTTCAGGTTTGCCTGTCTAGGTCTGGGTCTGGCTGTCTCATTAGATTTGCATGGTCCTCCTTTGGTGTGTGTGAGTGTGTCTGGGCGAGAGACATGCATGAAGATGCCCTCAGGTGTTGATGAAACATGAGTGCATGTGAGTGTTCTTTCAAGCATGCAGCAACTGTCTGATGAGGCCCCTTGTAAACAGACGTCAATGTGCTCGCATTAAAATAATAGCTAAAATGCAATTATCCAGATAGGTTCTGAGGCTTCTTTCCCTTCCTTTAGGGGCTCTGTTTTATTTATATACACATGTGCATAAAAGCATGAATCCACAGTACTGTATATATATGTAACATAAATACATATTACTTTGCCATGATTGAATCTTGTCTATGTCAGATTCACTCCCAGCCATAAGGGAGTGCATCCATGCGGGCTATAATGGCAGTGACAACAACAATAACAAGACACATACAGTACACGCCACAGTAGGAAGGTCAAAGTGTATCGTCAGCACACCGCAGCTTATTATCGAAAGACGGTTATTCTGTTGCTGAAGGCCACCCAGGCGATTTACAGTATTAACTTTCATGGGAATTTCACCACAAGGTTTTATTTCGCCCCAAATAGCGTGTGACATCCAGTCTGGGTCAGAGAACTGGTCAACATGTGCCAGACTATACTAAGTCAAGGTGACATCGGTTCCCATGTCAGGGCTGTGTGCATCTATCTGAAGTTGCACATTCCATTTAAGACTTTCTTGCAAAGTTTGAACATATTGCATGCAAAGGTGCCAAATAAGGAATATTAAAATAAGCGATAGTAAATGGATGGATGGATGGAAAATACGGCAGTTTGACATGACAATGGCATGTCAGGACTTCAGTAGCGTGCTTCCAACATTGTTTGAGCCAGTTTCCCCAGCGCACATAGGCTTGGATGAGTTTAGCGTTGAAAACTTGAGTGACCTAGATCTTTAACCTTATCAACAAAAAACATAGAGAGCACTTTCTGTGTTTGCTACCACCAATGGCAGACTTCCTGAAAGCCTTGAAACGTTATCATGTAGTATTGCCAAGATGCCAAATTAGGAATATTACAATACGGCAGTTTTGTCAGGATTTCAATAGCATGCTTCCAACTTTGTTTGAACCAGTTGCCCCAGTGCACACAGGCTTGGAAGAGTTTAGCGTTGAGAACTTGAGTGACCTGGATCTTTAACTTTATCAACAAAAACAAAGAGAGCACTTTCTGTGTTTTCTACCACGAATGGCAGACTTCATAAGAGCTTTTAAGCGTTATTAAGTAGCACTATTGCTATATGTTTCAACAAAGAACATAAAATAATCACTTACAATTAAGGCTGAGCAATATGGCCTTTTATTAATATCTCCATATTTTGGGCCATGTCGCAATACACGATGTATATCGCAATATTTTGCCTTAGCCTTGAATGAACACTTGATGCATATAATCACAGCAGAAAGGTGATTCTATGTGTCTACATTAAAACATTCTTGTTCATACTGCATTAATATATGCTCGTTTTAAACTTTCATGCAGAGAGGGAAATCACAACTAAGTCAAAACGTTATTTATTAAACACTTATTAAGCAGTGGCACAAACATTTATGTCATTTCAAAACAGAAAGGGCAAGGTTGTCAGAGACATTTTAAAACAAGCTATTAGTGCACTTTTGTGCATAATGTCACTAAGATGACATATCAAAACAACACTAAATTAAAGTGCACTTTTTGTACAGAACACCACTACAATGGTTTAAAACAATTAAAGTGCACTTTTGTGCACGATGTCACAAAATATATTTCAATAACTGTCAAATAAAAATGAGCTGCATAATAGGAGATGAAACAGTGTATATATGTCCTTTGTTCTGTGGAAGGTTCCTACGGACGTTTTTTCCTTCTGTTGTTGATTTTTTTTTCATATGGTATGTGGAATAACGGCCATTTATGCATGGGAAAACACTGACCTACAAAAAAAATTGGCCACTTTCAGGTGTTATTTTATTCAAAGCGAGACTTAGGGCTGCAATAAAACGTTAACACGACACTGCCGCAAAGTATCGACTGCGGAGTATAAGACATAGAAACAGCATGTTTTTTTTTTGTTTTTTTTACTAGATGTTAAATGTTTTGACAAAAGTACTGTTCTGTATACACTGTTTGGCATTTTTAAAGAAGCATACATAGAGAGAGAAGAGAACCATGCAAAAGGAAGAGGGATTTGCAGCAGTGGAGAGGAGGGTGGGTGGTAAAAGGGAGGGGGAGCTATGGAGACAGGGCATCTGGAAACAATGTCATTTAGTTGGCTCTGCAGAGAGAACTCATGTTTGTTTAATGTGGGATTGCCTGGACATGTAATAGCTCTCTTTACAAGAAAGATACTTAAAGGGAGGAAAGATATACTGTGTATGTGTGTATATATTTGTATGTATATATTTATGTATGAATATACAGTCGTGGTCAAAAGTTTACATTCACTTGTGAAGGAGATGATGTCATGGCTGTCGTGAGTTTCCAATCATTTCTACAACTCTTATTTTTTTTGTGATAGAGTGATTGAAGCACATACTTGTTGGTCTGAAAAAACATTCATGAAGTTTGGTTCTTTTATGAATTTATTATGGGTCTACTGAAAATGTGACCAAATCTGCTGGATCAAAAATACAATTACAGCAACATACATGATCAATTTCGGTGATGTAGAAACATTACAATCAAATCAAATTAGCTTCATGGCATGGCCTCTTAACTTCATGTTAGTGCTTGGGATGGTTTCCTGCTGGCTCCACTATGGACGCTACTAAATTAGATCCACTTTGGACTGGACTCTCACCGTTATGTTAGATCTGCTATGGACTGGACTTTCACAATATCATATAAGACCCGCTCAACATTTATTGCTTTTTGGTCCCCTGGGGGGGGGGGTTGCCCACATATGCGGTTGTCTCCAAGGTTTCTCATAGTCATCATTGTCACTGTCACAGACGTCCCATTGGGTTTTAGTTTTTCCTTGCCCTTATGTGGGCTCTACCGAGGATGTCATTGTGGTTTGTGCAGCCCTTTGAGACACGTGTGATTTAGGGCTATATAAATAAACATTGATTTATTGATTGATTGATTGATAATGATTGACGACACCTGTTGACTTCTCTGAGCCCATTTAAATAGGGCTCATGTGATGCAGTCATTAGACCCAGTTACAAACGCAACAACGGGAAAGTCTAAGGAACTCTGCACAGATCTGTAAAAACAAATCATTGACTTGAACAAGTCAGGAAAGTCACTTGGAGCCATTTCAAAGCAGCTTAAAGTCCCAAGAGCAACAGTACAGACAATTGTTCGTAAGTACAAACTGCATGGCACAGTTTTGTCACTGCCACGATCAAAAAGAAAACGCAGGCTATTACCTGTTGCTGAGAGAAAATTGTTCAGGATGATCAAGAGTCAACCAAGAACCACCAAAATGCAGGCCTGCAATGAATTGGAAGCTGCTGGAACACAGATGTCAGTGTCCAGTCAAGTGTTTTTTGCATCGCCATGGACTGAGAGGCTACCATGTGAGCAGGAAGCCCTTGCTCCAGAAACAACACTTTAAGGCTCGTCTAAAGTTTGCTGCTGATCATAGGGACAAAGACAGATGGACAGATGAAACAAAAATGAGCTGTTTGACCACAATACCCAGCAATATGTTGGGAGGAGAAAAGGTGAGGCCTTTAATCCCAGGAACAACGTTCATACCGTCAATCATGGTGGTGGAAGTATTATGCTCTGGGACAGTTTTGCTGCCAATAGAACTGGTGCTTTACAGAGGGTAAATGGGAGAATGAAAAAGGAGAATTACGTCCAAAATTTTCCGGACAACCCAAAATCATCAGCCCGGAGGTTGGGTCTTGGGCACAGTTTGGTGTTCCAACAGGACAATGACCCCAAACACACATCAAAAGTGGTAAAGGAAGGGCTGAATCAGGTTAGAATTAAGGTTTTAGAATGGCCTTCCCAAAGTCCTGACTTAAACCCCATTGAGAACATGTGGACAATGCTGAACTGCACCAATTTTGTCAGGAGGAGTGGTCAAAAATTCAACCAGAAGCTTGTGGATGGCTACCAAAAGTGCCTTTTGCAGTGAAACTTGCCAAGGGACATGTAACCAAATATTAACATTGCTGTAAAAAGAACCAAACTTCATGAAAGTTTTTTTTGTGACCAACAAGTCGGACTATAAGTTGCAGTTTTTTTCATAGTTTGGCCCGGGGTGCGACTTATACTCAGGAGCGACTTATGTTTGAAATTTTTAACACATTACCGTAAAATATCAAATAATATTATTTAGCTCATTTACGTAAGAGACTAGACGTATAAGATTTCATGAGATTTAGCAACTAGGAGTGACAGATTGTTTGGTAAAAGTATAGCATGTTCTATATGTCATAGTTATTTGAATGACTTTTACCATAATATGTTACGTTAACATACCATGACCTTCTCAGTTGGTTATTTATGCGTGATATAACGTACACTTATTCAGCCTGTTGTTCACTATTCTTTATTTATTTTAAATTGCCTTTCAAATGTCTATTCTTGGTGTTGGGGTTTATCAAATACTCCAGTGTGACTTATGTATGTTTATCCCACATAAAATGTTTATCAGTTTGAACATCAAATATGTTGTCTTTGTAGCATATTCAATTGAATATGGGTTGAAAATGATTTGCAAATCAATCAATCAATCAATGTTTATTTATATAGCCCCAAATCACAAATGTCTCAAAGGACTGCACAAATCATTACGACTACAACATCCTCGGAAAAACCCACAAAAGGGCAAGGAAAACTCACACCCAGTGGGCAGGGAGAATTCACATCCAGTGGGACGCCAGTGATAATGCTGACTATGAGAAACCTTGGAGAGGACCTCAGATGTGGGCAACCCCCCCCCCCCCCCCCCTCTAGGGGACCGAAAGCAATGGATGTCGAGCGGGTCTAACATGATACTGTGAAAGTTCAATCCATATTGGCTTCAACACAGCCGCGAGAGTTCAGTTCAAGCGGATCCAAGACAGCAGCGAGAGTCCCGTCCACAGGAAACCATCTCAAGCGGAGGCGGATCAGCAGCGTAGAGATGTCCCCAACCGATACAGGCGAGCGGTCCATCCTGGGTCCCGACAAGCGGTCCATCCTGGGTCTCGACTCTGGACAGCCAGTACTTCATCCATGGTCATCGGACCGGACCCCCTCCACAAGGGAGGGGGGGACATAGGAGAAAGAAAAGAAGCGGCAGATCAACTGGTCTAAAAAGGAGGTTTATTTAAAGGCTAGAGTATACAGATGAGTTTTAAGGTGAGACTTAAATGCTTCTACTGAGGTAGCATCTCGAACTGTTACCGGGAGGGCATTCCAGAGTACTGGAGCCCGAACGGAAAACACTCTATAGCCCGCAGACTTTTTTTGGGCTCTAGGAATCACTAATAAGCCGGAGTCTTTTGAACGCAGATTTCTTGCCGGGACATACGGTACAATACAATCGGCAAGATAGGCTGGAGCTAGACCGTGTAGTATTTTATACGTAAGTAGTAAAACCTTAAAGTCACATCTTAAGTGCACAGGAAGCCAGTGCAGGTGAGCCAGTACAGGCATAACGTGATCAAACTTTCTTGTTCTTGTCAAAAGTCTAGCAGCCGCATTTTGTACCAACTGTAATCTTTTAATGCTAGACATGGGGAGACCCGAAAATAATACGTTACAGTAATCGAGACGAGACGTAACAAACGCATGGATAATGATCTCGGCGTCTTTAGTGGACAAAATGGAGCGAATTTTAGCGATATTGCGGAGATGAAAGAAGGCCGTTTTAGTAACGCTTTTAATGTGTGACTCAAAGGAGAGAGTTGGGTTGAAGATAATACCCAGATTTTTTACAGAGTGACCTTGTTTTATTATTTGGTTGTCAAATGTTAAAGTTGTATTATTAAATAGAGGTCGGTGTCTAGCAGGACCGATAATCAGCATTTCCGTTTTTTTGGCATTAAGTTCCAAAAAGTTAGCGGACATCCATTGTTTAATTTCATTAAGACACGCTTCCAACTGACTACAGTCCGGCGTGTTGGTCAGCTTTAGGGGCATGTAGAGTTGGGTGTCATCAGCATAACAGTGAAAGCTAATACCGTATTTGCGTATGACGTCACCCAGCGGCAGCATGTAGATGCTGAAGAGTACAGGGCCAAGGACCGAACCCTGGGGAACTCCACACGTTACCTTAACATAGTCCGAGGTCACACTGTTATGGGAGACGCACTGCATCCTATCAGTAAGATAAGAGTTAAACCATGACAGGGCTGAGTCTGACATACCAATTCGTGTTTTGATACGCTCTAATAAAATATTATGATCGACGGTATCGAAAGCAGCGCTAAGATCAAGGAGCAGCAACATAGATGACGCATCAGAGTCCATCGTTAGCAATAGATCATTAGTGAATTTTGCGAGGGCTGTCTCAGTCGAGTGATTTGCCCTGAAACCGGATTGAAAGGTTTCACATAGATTGTTAAACGCTAAGTGTTCATTTAGCTGCTCTGCAACAATTTTTTTGAGGATTTTCGAAATAAAGGGAAGGTGAGACACCGGTCGGTAGTTTACCATGAGGTCAGGATCAAGGTTAGGTCTTTTAAGGAGAGGATGAATAACCGCTTTTTTGAATGCAAGGGGAACAGTGCCCGATGAAAGTGATAAGTTTATAATATTTAGCACTGATGGACCTAATAATACAAAAAGCTCCTTGATAAGTTTCATTGTATCATCATTGTATTCCGTTTATATTTACATCTAACACAATTTCCCAACTCATATGGAAACGGGGTTTGTACATTTGTGTATATGTACATGTGTATACGTGTGTGTGTGTGTGTATATATATATATATATATATATATATATATATATGTATGTATATATACATGTGTATATGTATGCATATGTACAAGTGTATATATGTATATATTTATGTACATGTGTATATTAATGTATATATGTTTGTGTATACATATTTATGTATATTTGTATGTATGTATATTGATTTATATGTGTGTGTATATACATATTTATGTATATATGTATGTATGTATATGTGTATATATATGTGTGTGTGTGTGTATATATATTTATGTAGCTGTATATATGTGTATATGCACATATATATATATACATATATATATATATATAATTTGTATGTGTGTATATGTTATTTGTATGTGTGTGCGTGTTTATATATATGTATGTATATATTTATATATACTGTATGTATATACATATTTGATGTGTATATGTATATACATATATATATACATACACAGTGTATATATACAATAAATACATATACAGTATATATATATACAGTGTGTATATACAGTAAATACATATACAGTGTATATATATATATATATATATATACATACATACAGTGTGTGTATATATATATATATGCAATGTATGCATCACACTGACTACCCTTCCCCCGAATGTGTTGCGTTTTTGCTGCTATGTCTGGTTAATGTCAGCCAAGCAGGAGTGACGGGCGAGGGGCCCTTTCAGCTCCCTCAGGGGATGGGTAAAGGCTCCCAGTACAAGCGGGCCAGCTCTCAGGGGGGGGGCTTTGAGGTTGCTGTGTTTTTTTTTCTTTTATATATTCGCAGTGACGTGCAGTGGGCGCTCGCTGGTGTACACATTAACGTTGAAAAGGTGCAATTGTGTGCTGCGTTGTGTGTCACTGTTTATGCTTCCAGCCAGCGGTTGTGCTGATGGGGCTTCTCTCTGTTTGTCTGTTTACTGTTATTATTGCTCGGTTTCTCAGCAAATTCCCCCCCCCCCCCCCCCCCCCCCCTCCACACACACACACACACGCGCCCACGCACACACACACACACACACACACACACACACACACACAGACACATAAAACAAACTTACACGCACAGAGCTAGGAGCATGTAGGACCACCCTGTCAGTGTTTATGTGCGGCAGTTGAGTCACAAACTGTGATCTCTTTTTAATAGCCAGAGTGGGGACGTTCGTTAGCTTTGTAGCGGTGCTCGTCATGTCGAGATCACTAGCCGAGCACGAGGACACATCAGATAATAAACGAGTGCCTCTTATTCGTCGCCATGCCTTACAATAATTTGCCACTTAACCCTGAGTAAGTGTATGCTGTCAGTGATGACCACAATGGATTTAAAGGCCTACTGAAATGAGATTTTCTTATTTAAACGGAGATAGCAGGTCCATTCTATGTGTCATAGTTGATAATTTCGCGATATTGACATATTTTTGCTGAAATGATTTAGTAGAGAACAGCGACGATAAAGTTCGCAACTTTTGATCGCTAACAGAAAAGCCCTGCCTTTACCGGAAGTCGCAGACTGTGACGTCACACGTTGATGTCTCCTCACATCCTCACATTGTTTTTAATGGGAGCCTCCAACAAAAAGAGCTATTCGGACCGAGAAAACGACAATTTCCCCATTAATTTGAGCGAGGATGAAAGATTCGTGTTTGAGGATATTGGTAGCGACGGACTAGAAATTTAAAAAAAAA
>NC_084627.1:12679774-12767554 GCF_033978795.1 Nerophis ophidion | reverse complement strand
AATGATGACTATGAGAAACCTTGGAGAGGACCTCAGAAGTGGGCAACCCCCCCCCCCCCCCCCAGGGGACCGAAAGCAATGGATGTCGAGCGGGTCTAACATGATACTGTGAAAGTTCAATCCATAGTGGCTCCAACACAGCCGCGAGAGTTCGGTTCAAAGCGGATCCAAGACAGCAGCGAGAGTCCCGTCCACAGGAAACCATCCCAAGCGGAGGCGGATCAGCAGCGTAGAGATGTCCCCAACCGATACACAGGCGAGCGGTCCATCCTGGGTCCCGACGAGCGGTCCATTCTGGGTCTCGACTCTGGACAGCCAGTACTTCATCCATGGTCATCGGACCGGGGGGGACATAGGAGAAAAAGAAAAGAAGCGGCAGATCAACTGGTCTAGAAAGGAGGTCTATTTAAAGGCTAGAGTATACAAATGAGTTTTAAGGTGAGACTTAAATGCTTCTACTGAGGTAGCATCTCAAACTGTTACCGGGAGGGCATTCCAGAGTACTGGAGCCCGAACGGAAAACGCTCTATAGCCCGCAGACTTTTTTGGGGCTTTAGGAATCACTAATAAGCCGGAGTCTTTTGAACGCAGATTTCTTGCCGGGACATATGGTACAATACAATCGGCAAGATAGGATGGAGCTAGACCGTGTAGTATTTTATAAGTAAGTAGTAAAACCTTAAAGTCACATCTTAAGTGCACAGGAAGCCAGTGCAGGTGAGCCAGTACAGGCGTAATGTGATCAAACTTTCTTGTTCTTGTCAATAGTCTAGCAGCCACATTTTGAACCAACTGTAATCTTTTAATGCTAGACATGGGGAGACCCGAAAATAATACGTTACAGTAATCGAGACGAGACGTAACAAACGCATGGATAATGATCTCGCCGTCTTTAGTGGACAAAATGGAGCGAATTTTAGCGATATTACGGAGATGAAAGAAGGCCGTTTTAGTAACGCTTTTAATGTGTGACTCAAAGGAGAGAGATGGGTCGAAGATAATACCCACATTTTTTACCGAGTCATCTTGATTTATTATTTGGTGTTCAAATGTTAAAGTTGTATTATTAAATAGAGGTCGGTGTCTAGCAGGACCGATAATCAGCATTTCCGTTTTTTTTGGCGTTAAGTTGCAAAAAATTAGCGGACATCCATTTTTTTATTTCATTAAGACACGCTTAGGGCGTATTGGGGTATGCTATGAAGTCATTGGGTTTGTCGCCTTCTACAACATGTACGATCTGCTTGTCAGTCCAGCATCATGGTGTGTGTGGCCTCCGCAGCAGCACGCACAAGACTGCAAGGCATACTGGGTGACACAGAGTACACTAATGGTTGTGATATTAACACTTTTAACACTCTTACTAATATGCGCCACGCTGTGAAGCCACACCAATTAAGAACGACAAACACATTTCGGGAGAACATCCTCACAGTAAAACAACATAAACGCAACACAACAAATACCCATAATCCTTTGTATTCATGACAAATCCTGACTATTTTATACACCCAACAATCGGTTCGTACATGTTGTTGAAGGTGTCTAAGGCAATGGCTTCACAGCACGCCCATATTCTTGTAATCAGGATGAACGCTATTGGATAGTCGCGGGAACGTTAGCGGCTCCAATTGTCATCATTACTCTGTGAAACAGGCTTAAATAGCTCTGTGAGTGGTAAAGGCGGACAACCTTTGATGTATTTTGGCGGGCGGGTACGGTCCTGATAAAATGTTGGTTCGGGTGGATGATGACTTAGGTGATGCGGATGCAGATGATAAAATTGCCTATCCGCGCATCTAAAATATCCATCCATCCATTTTCTACCGCTTATTCCCTTTCGGGGTCATATATATATATATATATATATATATATATATATATATATATATATATATATATATATATATATACTGTGCAAATATAAAAATGCTTGTGAAAAATCAGTTCGAATTTCACGGGAAAAAGGTCACAATTTCACAATGCAAGTCAAAACAAAAACTGAACATTTATGCAATATTATGATTAAAGCTCGAATTTTACTCGATAACAGTCGCAATTTTACAAGAAGTGCTTAACATTTTGACAATTTAATGAAAAGAGTCATAATTTTACTTGACAAAAGTCACAATTTTATAAGAAAACTTCCAAGATGGCGGCACCCGGACGGGCTGCGTCCTCGCGGAGTTCCTGCTAAAGATGAAACATTTGGCAGAAATACCGGACAATTCTACAAACTTCATGGCTGGCTCACATCGTGGTCACTCCGTGATCACGTACGCAGACACTTCTGGATGTGGACATATCGGGCCGTTTTGGACTGATAGACGCGTGCGTGCTAAACGTGCTAACTAGCATGGGAATACGTCGGCGGCTAGATCCAGCGGCCTGTGAAGCCGGGGAGTATAGTAGCAGCGGGGGCCGTCTACGGAGCAGACGCCAGCGGTGTGATCGGAAACGCGGATGCCGAGCGGGGCTAAAAACAAAGCAGAAGGCTAATCCTCACAGAACACCACTTCCCTCCATCCTGCAGCCAGATTTAAATGGAAGATGCGAGACTACTGGTCTGGGTAAGGAGACAGTTAAATTATAACAAGTTTTTTCTGCTTTGAGTGTTTCAGAGTTGGACATGTGTTTTACCGAGGTGGCTAACTATGATGCGTGCAGTTTATCAAAGCAACAAACAAACAGTCGGAAAATTCCCGTTACTGAGGTGGCTAACCATGATGTGTGCAGTTTATCAAAGCAACAATCAAACAATCGGAAAATTCCCGTCGTATCAATTCCTAGATATGGTCGTAATTATACTAAATGCACTGGGCATAATAAACACAACATTATTAATATTGCTACTACGGATAATTTGATCAAAAACTCCCTAAAACAGCCCACTACCTATAATATAGTTTTTTTAAACATAAGATCATTGTCTCCCAAAACGTTGTTAGTTAATGATATTATCAGAGACAACAATCTTAACGTCATCGGTCTCAGCGAAACCTGGCTTAAACCAAACGACTTTTTTGCGCTAAATGAGGGATGTCCTCCTAACTTTACACATGCGCATATTGCCCGTCCGCTTAAAAGGGGTGGGGGGGGTCGCACTAATATACAACGAAAACTTTAACCTTAGTCCTAACATAAATAATAAATATAAATCGTTTGAGGTGCTTACTATGAGGTCTGTCACACCGCTGCCTCTACACCTGGCTGTTATCTACCGCCCCCCAGGGCCCTATTCGGACTTTATCAATGAATTCTCAGAGTTCGTTGCTGATCTAGTGACACACGCCGATAATATAATCATAATGGGGGACTTTAATATCCATATGAATACCCCATCGGACCCACCGTGCGTAGCGCTCCAGACTATAATTGATAGCTGTGGTCTCACACAAATAATAAATGAACCCACGCATCGCAACAGTAATACGATAGACCTAGTGCTTGTCAGGGGTATCACCGTTTCCAAAGTTACGATACTCCCGTATACTAAAGTATTGTCCGATCATTACCTTATAAAATTCGAGGTTCAGACGCATGTTCGTCAAACTAATAATAATAATAACTGCTATAGCAGCCACAACATTAATACGGCCACAACGACAACTCTTGCTGACCAACAGCCCTCGGTAATGGCCCCATTCCCAAAATATGTGGGCTCTATTGATAACCTCACTAACAACTTTAACGACGCCCTGCGCGAAACCATTGATAACATCGCACCGCTAAAGTTAAAAAAGGCTCCAAAAAAGCGCACCCCGTGGTTTACAGAAGAAACTAGAGCTCAGAAATTATTATGTAGAAAGCTGGAACGCAAATGGCGCACGACTAAACTTGAGCTGCACCATCAAGTATGGAGTGATGGTTTAATAACTTATAAACGCATGCTTACCTTAGCTAAAGCTAAATATTACTCAAATCTCATCCACCGTAATAAAAACGATCCTAAATTTTGTTTAGTACGGTAGCATCGTTAACCCAACAAGGGACCCCTTCCAGTAGCTCAACCCACTCAGCTGATGACTTTATGCAATTCTTTAGTAAGAAAATTGAAGTCATTAGAAAGGAGATTAAAGACAATGCGTCCCAGCTACAACGGGGTTCTATTAACACTGACACGATTGTATATACGGCGGATACTGCCCTCCAAAATAGTTTCTCTCGTTTTGAGGAAATAACATTAGAGGAATTGTTACAACATGTAAATGGAATAAAACAAACAACATGTTTACTTGACCCTCTTCCTGGGAAACTGATCAAGGAGCTCTTTGTATTATTAGGTCCATCAGTGCTAAATATTATAAACTTATCACTCTCCTCGGGCACGGTTCCCCTAGCATTCAAAAAAGCGGTTATTCATCCTCTTCTTAAAAGACCTAACCTCGATCCTGACCTCATGATAAACTACCGACCGGTGTCTCACCTTCCCTTTATTTCAAAAATCCTCGAAAAAATTGTTGCGGAGCAGTTAAATGAACACTTAGCGTCTAACAATCTATGTGAAACCTTTCAATCCGGTTTCAGGGCAAATCACTCCACGGAGACAGCCCTCGCAAAAATTACTAATGATCTATTGCTAACGATGGATTCTGATGCGTCATCTATGTTGCTGCTCCTCGATCTTAGCGCTGCTTTCGATACCGTCGATCATAATATTTTATTAGAACGTATCAAAACACGAATTGGTATGTCAGACTTAGCCCTGTCTTTGTTTAACTCTTATCTTACTGATAGGATGCAGTGTGTCTCCCATAACAATGTGACCTCGGACTACGTTAAGGTAACGTGTGGAGTTCCCCAGGGTTCGGTCCTTGGCCCTGCACTCTTCAGCATCTACATGCTGCCGCTAGGTGACATCATACGCAAATACGGTGTTAGCTTTCACTGTTATGCTGATGACACCCAACTGTACATGCCCCTAAAGCTGACCAACACGCCGGATTGTAGTCAGCTGGAGGCGTGTCTTAATGAAATTAAACAATGGATGTCCGCTAACTTTTTGCAACTCAACGCCAAAAAAACGGAAATGCTGATTATCGGTCCTGCTAGACACCGAACTCTATTTAATAATACAACTCTAACATTTGACAACCAAACAATTAAACAAGGTGACACGGTAAAGAATCTGGGTATTATCTTCGACCCAACTCTCTCCTTTGAGGCACACATTAAAAGCGTTACTAAAACGGCCTTCTTTCATCTCCGCAATATCGCTAAAATTCGCTCCATTCTGTCCACTAAAGACGCTGAGATCATTATCCATGCGTTTGTTACGTCTCGTCTCGATTACTGTAACGTATTATTTTCGGGTCTCCCCATGTCTAGCATTAAAAGATTACAGTTGGTACAAAATGCGGCTGCTAGACTTTTGACAAGAACAAGAAAGTTTGATCACATTACGCCTGTACTGGCTCACCTGCACTGACTTCCTGTGCACTTAAGATGTGACTTTAAGGTTTTACTACTTACGTATAAAATACTACACGGTCTAGCTCCATCCTATCTTGCCGATTGTATTGTACCATATGTCCCGGCAAGAAATCTGCGTTCAAAGGACTCCGGCTTATTAGTGATTCCCAAAGCCCAAAAAAAGTCTGCGGGCTATAGAGCGTTTTCCGTTCGGGCTCCAGTACTCTGGAATGCCCTCCCGGTAACAGTTCGAGATGCCACCTCAGTAGAAGCATTTAAGTCTCACTTTAAAACTCATTTGTATACTCTAGCCTTTAAATAGACTCCCTTTTTAGACCAGTTGATCTGCCGTTTCTTTTCTTTTTCTTCTATGTCCCACTCTCCCTTGTGGAGGGGGTCCGGTCCGATCCCCTGCTTGCCTGTGTATCGGCTGGGGACATCTCTGCGCTGCTGATCCGCCTCCGCTTGGGATGGTTTCCTGCTGGCTCCGCTATGAACGGGACTCTCGCTGCTGTGTTGGATCCGCTTTGGACTGGACTCTTGCGACTGTGTTGGATCCATTATGGATTGAACTTTCACAGTATCATGTTAGACCCGCTCGACATCCATTGCTTTCCTCCTCTCCAAGGTTCTCATAGTCATCATTGTCACCGACGTCCCACTGGGTCATTATTGTCACCGATGTCCCACTGGGTGTGAGTTTTCCTTGCCCTTATGTGGGCCTACCGAGGATGTCGTAGTGGTTTGTGCAGCCCTTTGAGACACTAGTGATTTAGGGCTATATAAGTAAACATTGATTGATTGATTGATTGATAAAATGTTTGCAATATTAGAACATTTAATTGGAATTTTGCTTAACAAAAAATGTCACTATTTTACAAAAAAAAATTAATTGGCAATATTGTGATAAAAGTCAGAATTTTATATGACATGTTACCATTTTGCATTAAAAAGTAATAATTTTGAGATAAAATGTTGTAATATTACAGAAACAGAAATATTATGAGAAATTCTTCCCAATTTTATATGAAAAAAAGTCGACACATTGTTAGAAAATACTGCTTTTATTAATTTTTTAAAATGTATTGATTGTAATTGGTTTTTAATCTTCATTATTTACTTCAAGATATTACATTATTCCTCTATATACATATTTATTTATTTTTTTAATCAATTTTGGCCAACTTTCTTACACACACTTGTTATTTCATATGTTGACAAGGGGGGGAGCACTTTTAAAACCGACACACAGTCAATTTGAAAATTTAGATAGATTTCACCACCAGGGGTGCAAATAAGACATTCTCTTTTAGATGCAATGGTTTTCCGTATTGGGACCATCATTTATTTCCTAACTTGTTCACCGGTCCTGATATGGAAGCTACTTTTCCTTGTTGATGTCTCAAGAAGGGTAGAAATACAAGAACACACACATGCACACACACACAAACACCCAACCTGTCAGCCTCTCACACAGTCAATGCTAATTCAAGTGGAGACACCACCAGGCTATTTTGCATGCGAGAATGTCGCCAGCAATTAGTCAGTGTCATGTTCTTTTTCTACACGGGAGAACATTTGTGTATTGTTTGCATGCATGCTGGTTATCAAACCTTATGAAGGTAATAAAACGAGGAAGGTCGGTTTCTTTTAACTTGTTTACCGAACTTCATAAACACTTGCAGCACCTGCACTTGGCTCGACTTGGCGGAATGATATCAATCACACACATGCATAAGACATAGATCTCCTGTAGTATAACTGCACATAAAACAGATCCCGACATCCCAATCAACAGACCTTCAATTTTGTCGTTTAGTGTTTAACGGCCATGGGGTCTGTCAAGTGGGCTGGTGGGTGCAGGCCACACAATTATTTCAAACTTTTTTTAATCATGTGATAAGATTTTTTACTTTTTCTAATCAAACTTTTAGTTTAATTTGATGCATGTATTGTAAGAAAACAAATTAATGAATAAGTAATTCTTAATGTACTTTTAGGTGAAAAACTTGTTCAAAAGTTGCACATATTTTTCACCACCTGCATAGCCAGCATTCGTACTACAGTGGAACCTTAACTTACAAACTTAAATGGCTCCTCAACAAGGTTTGTAAAGAGAAGATAGATGGATAGATAGATAGATAGATAGATAGATAGATGGATAGATAGATAGATAGATAGATAGATAGATAGATAGATAGGTCTTTATTGTCATTGCACAAGTACAACAAAACTTTGTTTTCCGCACAAACCCGTTCAAGATTAGACAAACAAACATTGTACAGGGTTACAGAAAAGGAACGCTGATGGGTCGCCATAAGGCACCCCGTAAAAGATGGGAAAAAGTTAAAACGCTGCGGAAGGATGAGTAAAAAAATACAATCTAGACCGGGCTCCTAAGGGGGTGTTTTTTTCCCACTCCAGACTGGGCTCCTAAGGGGGCCCAGTCTGGAGCGGGAAAAAACCTCCATAGCAAAGCACATATACATATTACAACGTACATCTCGAGATATCTAGCAACAGAGGGAAGGGAGTGCGGTGTCATGGTGGTAGGCCGCAGATCTCAAGCGCTGACCGTCCTTTAATCACCCATATGGGATTTGCGTTGAAGGCGTTGAGTTGGGGGGGTGGG
Organism: Nerophis ophidion; assembly: GCF_033978795.1. NCBI lineage: Eukaryota > Metazoa > Chordata > Actinopteri > Syngnathiformes > Syngnathidae > Nerophis > Nerophis ophidion. The sequence goes on along the minus strand of NC_084627.1, from coordinate 12,759,510 downwards.
GTGTGTATGTATGGCATATATTTTTCTGTGGATGCATGTTTGTGTGTAAGCCTGCAGTGTGTCTCTGTTCCGCGGCCTTCATCTTGCGCAGTCGCTAGTCCAAAGTCAACAACAACAGGTGTGTGTCCATTAGGAGAAACGAAGGGAGTTTGTTGTGTCTTCGCTGCACTGTCCTTCGGGAGAGTCTCGAAGCCAGGGAAACAATCCAAGTTAGAATGTTTTGTATGGAAGTGAAAATAAAATTTGCTTTTCACTCTATGTTGTCTATGACTGGTCCTCAAAAACCTGCAGGGCAGACAGTCCGATGTCATCCAAGTGTCCACAGTTGTTCGCTCTGTCATGTCTTGTGGTCATGTTCTGTTTAGTTATGTTCTGGTTTTTTTTGACTCCATTAGTTCCTGTTTTTGCGCACCTTGGTTTGTTTTAGTTTCCATGACAACTCATTAGTTTTACCTGCCTCATTTGTTCGAAGTTCGTACTGATGTTCATTATTCATGCTGCCTTGGTCATGTCACAGAGTAAGTGTTGTTCGTTTTATGTTCATAGTTTATGTTTGAGTATTAGTTTTGTTCCCTGCATTAAGTTTTGTACCTCCACTGTGAGTGCCTTTTGTTTGTAGCTTTTAAGTTAAGATTAAAATCAAGTATTTACCATCACACCATGTCCCGTCACCTTCCTTTGCATTCCTGTAAAACAAACCCCACCACAGTCCTCGTTTTGACACCTGCATCCTCAAATCATTTGTGGCAGCTTTGGGGTACTTTGAAGACTGCCAGCAAAAACTTCCAATTTGTCGACAAACCAGAGCAACGCTTACTCCAATCAGCCAAAAGACAGAAATATTTGTATATTGAAGGAAATTCATCCATACAAAACAATGTAAACATAAATGTGTTGCAGCCTTTATTAAACGTTGGTACACACTAAAGATGCGCGGATAGGCAATTATATCATCCGCAACTGCATCACTAAAGTCGTCATCCACCCGAACCAACATTGTATCAAAACCGCAACCGCCCGCCACCCGCCCGTTGTTACATATCAGGGGTCGGCAATCTTTACCTCACAAAGAGCTTTTTTGAACCGTTTCACAGAGTAACAAAGACAATTGGAGCCACAACCATTCTCGCTAATATTTGCTGGTACTCATCCAGATAACGAAAATGAGAGCGTGCTGTGAAGCTATTGTCTTTGACACCTTCTATAACATGTACAATCTGCTTGCCAGTCCAGCAACATGCTGTATGCAACTTGAGCAGATGCACGTACAAGATTGAAAGGCATACTGGGTGACACAGAGTACACTGATGGTTGTGATATAAACAACTTTAACACTTTAATATGCACCACACTGTGAAGCCACACCAAACAAAAATGACAAACACATTTCGGGAGAACATCCTCACTGTAACACAACATAAACGCAACACAACAAATACCCAGAATCCTTTGCATCAATGACTCTTCCTGACTATATTTTACACCCCCGCGCCCTCAACCCCACCCACCTTACCGACGCACGAGGGGTGGGGGGTGCTAGTGGGGTGTATAATATAGTCAGGGATAGTCATGGATACAAAGGATTCTGGGTATTTGTTGTGTTGCGTTTATGTTGTGTTACTGTGAGGATGTTCTCCAGAAATGTGTTTGTCATTTTTGTTTGGTGTGGCTTCATAGTGTGGCGCATATTAGTAAGAGTGTTAAATGTGTTTATATCACAACCATCAGTGTACTCTGTGTCACCCAGTATGCCTGGCAGTCGTGTGCGTGTGTCTGCGGAAGCCACATACAACATTTTGCTGGACTGGCAAGCAGTTTGTACATGTTGTAGAAGGCGTTAAAGTCAAAGGCTTCATAGCACGCCCTCATCCTTGTAGTCTGGATGACCGCCAACAGATACTTGCGAGTATGTTTGCGGCTCTTATTGTCTTTTTACTTCAAGACAAGGGTCAAAACGGCTCTTTGAGTGATGAAGTGTTCCGATCCCTGAAAGATATATATTAAATAATTCCGAATGGTTCAACCGCCACCCGCCCGAATAAATATAAAATCTATTTTTTCGTCATGTCACCCGCCCGACCCGCGGTTTATCCGCGGACTCTGCGGATGAGACCGCAAACCGCGCATCTCTAGTACACACTGAACACAACACAAAGCGCTGTACAGTACTTCCTGAATGTTCTTTATCACAAGTGGCTCGTACCTTGCTTTATTTGGACTAATATTGAGCTGGCAAAATAGAAAAATGTTGCAAAATGGCTAAAAAGACACTTCAAAAGTACAGAAAGTAGCAATTAGAACAGCACTGCTCTGCTGACTGGTTGATCACCAGACATTGATGAGCCTCCCTACAATGGATGTGCTGCCGGATGACAAAATGACACACCACAGGTGGATGAAACATTCATCCACTAAGATAAGGTTCGTATAACAGAGAATATTTTTATTCAGCCTTGGGGTTTGTAAATAAAAAAAGTGTGTACAATGAGATGTTGGAATACTTCTGCTTACAAGCCCAGCACTAACAGCACACCCGGAGGGGACTTTGTAAAATTTTGGGCAATTTTGCCATCATATTTGAATAGGTGATGGAGCAGGAAGAAGAATCTCTTTGCGGTCTGCTTCTTTACGCAAAACGTTTCCTGGGTAAGTGTAACGATACGGTGGAAATTTGCCAGCGGGAGCTAAGACCTCCCATCACCCAAACCCATGGTAAATGGGTTATACCTGTATACGCTTTTCTACTGTTGCGTCTGACCAGTCTTCCATTTTAGGGAATTAAAGTCACTGGTCAATCCCAAGTTTTTGCGATGACATATACACTGAGTAAGAAGGACCATCAAGACAGAATAGGAATACTATCAAGTTTTACTAAAGCTTAAGGAGACCAGTCCAATTGTCCTTTCATATCGACATTTTTGATATGAAAAACACGACTATGATTGAAGAAAGAACTCTTAAACCTACAGGGCTGTCTCCGAAAATTACAATGTTGTGATAAAATCCTTTATTTTCTGTAATGCAACTAAAAACATGAAAATGTCATACAAACCCCGTTTCCATATGAGTTGGGAAATTGTGTTAGATGTAAATATAAACGGATTACAATGATTTGCAAATCCTTTTCAACCCATATTCAGTTGAATGCACTACAAAATCAAGATATTTGATGTTCAAAATCAAACTTTATTTTTATTTTGCAAGTATTAATTAACTTCAAATTTCATGGCTGCAACACGTGCCAAAGTAGTTGGGAAAGGGCATGTTCACCACTGTGTTACATCACATTTTCTTTTAACAACACTCAATAAACATTTGGGAACTGAGGAAACTAATTGTTGAAGCTTTGAAAGTGGAATTCTTTCCCATTCTTGTTTTATGTAGAGCTTCAGTCGTTCAACAGTCCGGGGTCTCCGCTGTCGTATTTTACGCCTCATAATGCGCCACACATTTTCGATGGGAGACAGGTCTGGACTGCAGGCGGGCCAGGAAAGTACCCGCGCTCTTTTTTTTTTTACAAAGTCACGCTATTGTAACACGTGCTGAATGTTAGTTGACATTGTCTTGCTGAAATAAGCAGGGGGGTCCATGAAAAAGACTGCGCTTAGATGGCAGCATATGTTGTTCCAAAACCTGTATGTACCTTTCAGCATTAATGGTGCCATCACAGATGTGTAATTGACCAATGCCTTGGGCACTAATGCACCCCCATACCATCACAAATGCTGGATTTTGAACTTTGCGTCGATAACAAACTGGATGGTTCGCTTCCCCTTTGGTCCGAATGACACAATGTCAGACAATTCCAAAAACAATTTGAAATGTGGACTCATCAGACCACAGAATACTTTTCCACTTTGCATCAGTCCATCTTAGATGATCTCGGGCCCAGAGAAGCCGGCGGCATTTCTGGATGTTGTTGATAAATGGCTTTCGCTTTGCATAGTAGAGCTTTAACTTGCACTTTCAGATGTAGCGACCAACTGTATTTAGTGACCATGATCATGTGGTGATATCATTTAGAGATTGATGTCTGTTTTTGATACAGCGCCGTCTGAGAGATCGAAGGTCACGGTCATTCAATGTTGGTTTCCGGCCATGCCGCCTACGTGGGGTGATGTTTCCAGATTCTCTGAACCTTTTGATGATATTATGGACCGTGGATGTAGAAATCCCTAAACTTCTTGCAATTGCACTTTGACAAACGTTCTTAAACTGTTTGACTATTTGCTCACACAGTTGTGGACAAAGGGGTATACCTCGCCCCATCATTTCTTGTGAAAGACTGAGCATTTTTTGGGAAGCTGTTTTTATTCCCAATCAGCCTGCTCACCTGTGGGATGTTCCAAATAAGTCTTTGATGAGCACTCCTCAACTGTATCAGTATTTATTGCCATCTTTCCCAACTTCTTCGTCACATGTTGCTTGCATCAAATTCTAAAGTTAATGATTATTTGCAACAACAAAAAAAATGTATCAGTTTGAACATCAAATAGGTGGTCTTTGTAGCATATTCAACTGAATATGGGTTGAAGCCAAGGGTAACTTGCACATCTGTGAAGGCACCTGTGACAGTTGCTTGCTGTCGTGTGGGTTCCCAGGACCATCAAGGAAGGACATTTTGCTCTTGAGCAGGTTTGACTCTGGTTTATTTTTCAATAAACAAGCTTTAGTGTGGGTCGGATCGCTTTGCAGCTGCTCCTTTCCACTGATCGCTCACGGTCCACTCTTTCAGCCGCCGTCATCGTCGTCCTCTAATATGGCTCGCTCTCTGTCGCTCTTTGATCGTTCTTGCTGTTCATCTGCTCCTGCAGGCTCTCCAACTCCTTCCTTCTTGATCTTTCCTCCTTCTCCCCTTTTGTACTGTCTCCTGAGAAATGTTAATTGTTTCCCGGTGTGTGCGCCACGCACCTGAATTCGATTGCGACGGCGTCGCTCCCGGCACGCCTTGCCTCTCCGCTCCGCCGCATTCTCCGCCTCCTTCCTGCCATCTTGAGCAGGGTTGCAGCGTGCCCTGCTCTGCCGTCAGCCCGGTGGCTGCGCCTCTCCACAGCACCATTAATGCTGAATGGTAAATACAGATTTTGGAGCAAAATATTTTTCCAACCAAGCAACATCTTTTTCATGGAAGCCCGTGCTTATTTCAGCACGACAATGCCATGCCACATTCCATACGTGTTACAACAGCGTGGCTTTGTAAAAAAACAGTGCAGGTACTAGACAGGCCTGCCTGTAGTCCAGACCTGTCTCTTATTGAAAATGTGTGGCGCATTATGAAGCCTAAAATACGACAACAAGACCCCGGACTGTTGAACAACTTAAGCTGTACATCAAGCAAGACTGGGAAAGAATTCCAACTGAAAAGCTTCAAAAATTGGTCTCCTACGTTCTCAAATGTTTACTGAGTGTTGTTAAAAGGAAAGGCCATATAACACATAGGTAAAAATGCCCGTTAGCCAACTTTTTTGCAATGTTTTGTTGCCATTAAATTCTAAGTTAATGATTATTTGCAAAATAAAATTAATTTTCTCAGTTGGGACATTAAATATCTTGTCTTTGCAGTCTATTCAATTGAATATAAGTTGAAAAGGATTTGCAAATCATTGTATTGTGTTTTTATTTGCGATTTACACAACGTGCCAACGTCACTGGTTTTGGGTTTTGTAAATAATAGTAAAACAATAAATAAATAAAAAATATTCCGTTATTTCCTTCACTATGCGCACATGAATGATGACAGAGTTATTCAATCCCTGAAAGATTGAATATAAACTGACGCAGACATGTGTCTTCATATACCCTCGTTAGGAACATCATGTTGCCCATCACGAGTAGGGCTGTTGCTCGGACAAAGGAACAATAATACATAGATAAAAAAGCATTTTGATCATTTTTGTGATCTGGCCAGTGCATGTAATGACCTTTAACCTCCGGTAAACGACAGAATATGTTGATCGTCACTGAAGATGTTCAGGGTCATTTTTAATGAAGATACAGGGAATTAATCTTAGTTTTTTTTCCCTTGATTGATATATTTCAATCATACAGTGCTATTATGCTGCAATGTAGGCAGCGTTACGCAATAAACACTTGTAAAAGGAGCTATTTTTACACGACTTGAGTATAGGTCACTGACCAGACCTTAAAAGCACCGCCTCTTTGTCTCCCCGCTGGAATGAAAAGCTCCCAGGTGGGAGGCTTGTTATTTTTAATCAACAGGGCTGCCGTTCATTCTGGCCGATTGTGCTCGGTTGTCGCCGTCTGAAGTAGATAAAAGGTGACTCATGAAGTGGACCCGACATCTCTCGCTGCTGCCGACGCTTCTGTCCTTCACGGGTCGCGAGGGTGAATCAACATTGTGTGAGCCATAAAAAAAAAAAAGTGAAAATAGAGCAGTAAGGCTTTCATTGAAGTTGAACAAAAGTGTGGAAAAATACTGATTCTCCAAGTAGGGCTGGGCGATATGGCTTTTTTAATTAATCCATCCATCCATCCATCCATCCATCCATCCATCCATCCATCCATCCAGCCATCTTCTTCAGCTTATCCGAGGTCGGATCGCGGGGGCAGCAGCCTAAGCAGGGAAGCCCAGACTTTCCTCTCCCCAGCCACTTCGTCCAGCACCTCCTGGGGGATCCCGAGGCCTTTCCCAGGCCACCCGGGAGACATAGTTGTCACATCTGTAAATCATGTTATGTTTTGTTTTTGGACTCTTGTTTCCCGTTTTGCACTTCCTGGTTTTGTTTGTTTCCATATATACTCGCTAGTTTCCACCTGGTCTCCAAGTCATGCCCCTGCCCTCAGCTCCACACCTGTTTCTCATCACCATAGCCACTATTTAAGTCATTTGCTTTCTGTTTCTCGGTCTGGGAACTTTGCTATTGTATTGTACCATATGTCCCGGCAAGAAATCTGCGTTCAAAGGACTCCGGCTTATTAGTGATTCCCAAAGCCCAAAAAAAGTCTGCGGGCTATAGAGAGTTTTCCGTTCGGGCTCCAGTACTCTGGAATGCCTTCCCGGTAACAGTTCGAGATGCTACCTCAGTAGAAGCATTTAAGTCTCACCTTAAAACTCATTTGTATACTCTAGCCTTTAAATAGACCTCCTTTTTAGACCAGTTAATCTGCCGCTTCTTTTCTTTTCTTTTTCTCCTCTGTCCCCCCCGCCCTTGTGGAGGGGGTCCGATGACCATGGATGAAGTACTGGCTGTCCAGAGTCGGGACCCAGGATGGACCGCTCGTCGGGATCCAGGATGGACCGCTCGCCTGTGTATCGGTTGGGGACATCTTTACGCTGCTGATCCGACTCCGCTTGGGATGATTTCCTGTGGACGGGACTCTCGCTGCTGTCTTGGATCCGCTTTGAACTGAACTCTCGCGGCTGTGTTGGAGCCACTATGGATTGAACTTTCACAGTATCATGTTAGACCCGCTCGACATCCATTGCTTTCGGTCCCCTGGGGTGAGGGGGTTGCCTACATATGAGGTCCTCTCCAAGGTTCTCATAGTCATCATTGTCACTGGCGTCCCACTGGGTGTGAGTTTTCCTTGCCCTTATGTGGGTTCTTCCGAGGATGTCGTAGTCATAGTGGTTTGTACAGTCCTTTGAGACATTTGTGATTTAGGGCTATATAAATAAACATTGATTGATTGATTGATTGCTATTGCTACACACCTATCTATGCTATTGCTTGCATACTGCTACTGCTTGTGCTTATGCATTCTGTTTGCTGTTTGCTGCACATCCTTCATGCCCTCGATCACCTGCCACGCACCTTGCTGTTCATGCCCTTTGTTTTAGTCACAGTAAGTGTTTTGTTTTAGTTTTTTTCATAGCCATGCCATAGTGCTGTTTTTGTTGATAGTTCATTATTATTTATGCCATCGAGCAAGTGTTTTTGTTTCATGTATGTATTTTGTAGTTTAGTTTTTGTACCTCCTTGTGAGCGCCCTTTGTTTGCTTTTTTTGTATTTGGTGCGTAAATAAATTAAACATGGACTTACACTCACTATTCGCTCTTGCAAATCATCCTTTGTGTGGAAGAAGCAAAACAAATCCAAGTCACAGTCCTGACAATAGTCTTCCCAACGTGTCCTGGGTCTTCCCTAGGGAGGCGCTCGGGTGTCATCCTGACCAGATGCCAGAACCACCTCATCTGAGGAAGACAAATAGACATAATGTGATAACAAACAGAACCAAAACCAGAATATGCCATGATCCAAGACGTGGATCATGACAGAAACGGGGCTTAGGCTAAATGATTATTTGTTTAAGGGGTTATCCGGCTTAATGTAGACATAGCCTAAGATTCGACCTGCATCTGTTGTCTTTTCAGTCACTTATACACAAACATCCCCTTTATGGCCAGGGTGCGCTCTCCTGACTTAGCACACACACACACTGACAGGAGGTAGGACTATAAGACTGATGGTTTGGCTTCTCCAAGTTAGGAGTGCCTCATTTTTGACCTGACCTCCTCCAGGAACTGCAGTCTTGTATAATGACGCTTGCTTGTAATAAAGCAACTTTTGCTTCAGTAAAGCGTCTTCGACGTCTCTTTTGATCTCGCCGCACTGCCGGGTCATCCTTCTGTCCGAACAACGATGACAAGAACAGAAATACACATCACTTGCAAATCCTGTTATGTAGCACAGGGGAACAGGGGTTAGTGCATGTGCCTCACAATACGGAGGTCCTGAGTAGTCCTGGGTTCAATCCCAGGCTCGGGATCTTTCTGTGTGGAGTTTGCATGTTCTCCCCGTGACTGCGTGGGTTCCCCCCGGGTACTCCAGCTTCCTCCCACCTCCAAAGACATGCACCTGGGGATATGTTGATTGACAACACTAAATGGTCCCTAGTGTGTGAATGTGAGTGTGAATGTTGTCTGTCTATCTGTGTTGGCCCTGCGATGAAGTGGTGACTTGTCCAGGGTGTACCCCGCCTTCCGCTCGATTGTAGCTGAGATAGGCGCCAATGCCCCCCGCAACCCCAAAAGGGACATGCGGTAGAAAAATAGATGGATGGATGGATAATATGTGCTAACAATGCAACCAAAAAACTTTTTAACGCCCAAGAAATTTGCCTTCAATTTTTTTTGTAACTGAACGGATTCAAATTTAAAAAATTTTTTTAATTAAAAACATATTCTTTACATTTTGAAACATTTTTCTTGCTAGTAAATTTTTTTTGTTTGAAAAAAAAATTGAAACAAATATGTGGGTGCAGAACAAAATGCACAAATCCACTCATTTTTTAAGTCAAACAACAACAAGAGTGGTGTTATGAAAATCAGTTTGGTACTTATTGAAGAAGCGGCAGCGCTGAAAAGGACAAATCTGAAGGAGCCAATTAATCAGCGAGATGGCAAGAAAACGAGACGTTCTCTCCCCGCCTCCCTTCCTCGTCTGGCACATTTCTCTCCCACACGCCAGAGAGCGACAATGGCGAGACGAGACCCATGTGCTCGTTGTTACATGAATGCAATCACTGGCTGTCCATCAAAATTGCACAACACCTCTTATATAACAAGGAGAAGAAAAGATGTGGAAATGAAAGAGGAGCCTACTTAATTCACAATCAATTTAGTATTTTTGTGGCAAGATGTATCATTACTTGGGTTTGCTTATATAAGATGACAATTGAATTGAACCCTCCAAGACTGCAAACTATAGTTGCCTTTCTGCTCATATGCTAGTGGTTGTGGCCTGTACAAGCAGGTAGTATTTATGCCAGGGACTGATTCCAATAAAACAAAAGCAGAGAGAGTTAATGCTGCAATAATATAATGAGAAATGTTTGGTGGATGGATGTTTAAAAATGTGAAATGTGAAAAGAATAGATTCAATGTAAGTCTGGGCCCCTGGAAAGGGGGGAGGGGGAGAGGGGGGGTATGGGAGCTATTCAGTGGCCTTGTGGTTAGAGCAGGCCTGGGCAATTATTTTGACTCAGGGGCCAATTTTAGAGAAAAAAATGTGTCTTGGGGCCGGTATACATTGGGGCAAAAACGTATTTAGTCAGCCACCGATTGTGCAAGTTCTCCCACTTAAAATGATGACAGAGGTCTGTAATTTTCATCATAGGTACACTTCAACGGTGAGAGACAGAATGTGAAAAAAAAATTATGGTGGAAAATAAGTATTTGGTCAACCATTCAAAGCTCTCACTGATGGAAGGAGGTTTTGGCTCAAAATCTCACGATACATGGCCCCATTCATTCTTTCCTTAACACGGATCAATGGTCCTGTCCCCTTAGCAGAAAAACAGCCCCAAAGCATGATGTTTCCACCCCCATGCTTCACAGTAGGTGTGGTGTTCTTGGGATGCAACTCAGTATTCTTCTTCCTCCAAACACGACGAGTTGAGTTTATACCAAAAAGTTCTATTTTGGTTTCATCTGACCACATGACATTCTCCCAATCCTCTGCTGTATCATCCATGTATCCATTTTGGTATAAATTCAACTCGTCGTGTTTGGAGGAAGAAGAATACTGAGTTGCATCCCAAGAACACCACACCTACTGTGAAGCATGGGGGTGGAAAAATGATGCTTTGGGACTGTTTTTCTGCTAAGGGGACAGGACCATTGATCTGTGTTAAGGAAAGAATGAATGGGGCCATGTATCGTGAGATTTTGAGCCAAAGCCTCCTTCCATCAGTGAGAGCTTTGAATGGTTGACCAAATACTTATTTTCCAACATAATTTACAAATAAATTCTTTAAAATTCCTACAATGTGAATTCCTGCATTTCACATTCTGTCTCTCACAGTTGAAGTGTACCTATGATGAAATTTACAGACCTCTGTCATCATTTTAAGTGGGAGAACTTGCACAATCGGTGGCTGACTAAATACTTTTTTGCCCCTGTGTGTGTATATATATATATATATACAATCTACAAAAATATATAGTTTACCTTTAGGTTTCCCATCAAGTTTGGTCCTGGGTAACCGAAAGAGTCATAAAAATGTTAATTATATAAAATATTAGTAATAATTAATCTTGACATCTTACACCTGTATGCTCTTTTATTCCACTTTTCTCTTTTTATTTTTTATCTTTTGGTAGTATTTGTAGAATGTGCGTCAGCACATTAGCTGCGGGCTGCACATGGCGCCCCAGCCACACTTTGGACACCCCTGGTTTAAAGTGTCAGTTGAGCAATTCTGGCTTTGTGTTTTTAGTTTTTCCTCTGACTTTCTTTTGACAAAAGATGGCTCAGCTTTCATAATGTTATGGTAATTTTTTGTTTTTGTTTATTTAGCTTTTTTACATATTTGAGTGAAAACAAATAGTGAGGATTACCTGAAACACACCACTTTCATCCCATTGGCAAACCTATTTTTGACACTTGAATGAGTTAAACATGTTAAACTATGTCTTAAAAAAATATTTTGGTTTTTGTGATTCTATTTCCATTTTTACCTGCATAGAAAATAGCCAGAATTGTTGCTATTCAGTGGTTTTGAATACTTTGTAAAGAACATGAATGACCTCTGCTGGCCAGTTGCGTTTACTGCAGGTGAAGATACAGCAAATATGATGACGTCAGAGGTTGGCGCTTGAAGTTTATTTCGCACATGCAGTCATATGCAGTCATATGACTACATATCACTGCATATGCCGCTAGGGATTTTAGGTCCCATAAAAATAATCTTTACAGGGCCCCCAACACAGAATTTCATATAATTTCATAGTCATTAGGGGCCTCTCTGGGCCCCCCTCCATCACGGGCCCCTAGAATCTGTCTCCTTTACCCCACCTTTTCGGCGCCTCTGCAGACAGTTACAACATGTTGCATTGCATATTTCACATATTTTCGTTTTCTCTTTCCATTGTGTCTCTGGAGTAGGAAGAAGCAACACAATTGTTGACTTCCTGTTCTCAAATCATCAGGTAATACAACCGTTCTCTTAAATACATAGTTGAATAAGTTTTGATAATTTATCAAATTTTCAATGATGTTGAAGATTTATATTGGGATTCTTCTTTCATGTTCTTTGTATACACTTTCATTTTAAACAGTTTAGGATGACTGCACGTATTTGTAGTTTATAGACTGTAACACAGTGATTCTAAAGCCGTGGTACGCTTACCACTACTGCAACTTTTTTGACGGGGGGCACATTGGGCTTAAAAATTAGGTCGAAGGCCCACTACATGCAAGGTAACTATACACACAGAATATATATATATATATATATATATATATATATATATATATATATATATATATATATATATATATATATATATATATATATATATATATATATTAGGGGTGGGCAAATTAATGCGTTAATTATAACATCACAATATAGTACCATGTATATGATGCGTTCAGTTAATCAAAGCACCAAGCAAACAATCGAAAAATTCCCATCATATCAATTCCTAGATATGGTCATAATTATTTTAAGTGCACTATGCAAAATAAACACAACATTATTAATATTGCTACTATGGATAATTTGATCCAAAATTCCCTAAAACCGCCCACTACCTATAATATAGGTTTTTTAAACATAAGATCCCTGATAAAAAAAAATGTTTCTGCTGTTACCTCAGAAATTGCCTGTTCAGATGTTATGATTGTGGCTCAGAGATTTGTATGTAGATTATATTTATTTTCCATAACAAACAGGATAATTTAAATACCCTGGCAGTGGCAATAAGCTTAAATGTTTATATGTACATGTTTTGAGTTGATTTTCATAAAATATGCTATTTAACTGCAACTGTTTAACAAGGACTGATTTAAATTGTGTTTGCACAACAAATGTTTTGGCGCTTTTGTTCATGTGGGAGAATATTCCAATAAAGGTGCACTACACACTACTTTTGAATTCATTATTGGGCTTTGCGTATACAATGCAGTTAATCGCGATTAATCGGAGAAATAGTGTGATTAACTTCGATTAAAAATTGTAATCGTTGCCCAGCCCTAATATATATACAAAGCCCCTTTCCAAATTAGTTGGGAAATTGTGTTGGAAGTAATTAAAAACAGTATACAATTATTTGCAAATCCTTTTCAACTCATAATCATTGGAATGCACTACAAAGACAATATATTTGACGTTCAAACTCATAAACTCAAATTTTTTTTTTGCAAATAATAATTAACTTAGAATTTAATGGCTGCAACACGAGCCAAAGTATTTAGGAAAGGGCATGTTCACCACTGTGTTACATCACCTTTTCTTTTAACAACACTCAATAAACGTTTGGGAACTGAGGAATTTATTGTTGAAGCTTTGAAAGTGGAATTATTTCCCATTTTTGTTTTATGTAGAGCTTCAGTCGTTCAATAGTCCGGGGTCTCCGCTGTCGTATTTTACGCTTCATAATGCGCGACACATTTTCCATGGTAGAGATGTCTGGACCGCAGGCGGACCAGGAAAGTACCCGCTTTCTTTTTTTACGAAGCCACGCTGTAGTAACACGTGCTGAATGGGGCTTGGCATTGTCTTGCTGAAATAAGCAGTGGCGTCTATGAAAAAGACGGCGCTTAGATGGCAGCATATGTTGTATATATATATATATATATATATATATGTATATATATATATATATATAGAGACACATGTTCGGTCAGGAAAAAACCCAGCTATTTCATCTCTACAAGCCTGTTTCGCATTTTTCACTGCTCTTCAGGGGATTTCCCCTGAATAACTGAAAGTAAATAACTGAAACATGTTTTATATTCTAGTTCCTTCAAAATAGCCTCCTTTTGCTCTGATTACTGCTTTGCACACTCTTGGCATTCTCTTGATGAGCTTCAAGCACACCTGTGCGGTGAAACCCATTTCAGGTGACTACCTCTTGAAGCTCATCGAGAGAATGCCAAGCGTGTGCAAAGCATTAATCCGAGCAAAGAGTGGCTATTTTGAAGAAACTAGAATACAATTTTTTTTTTTCAGGTATTTCACCTTTTTTTGTTCAGTACATAACTCCACTTGTGTTCATTCATAGTTTTGATGCCTTCAGTGACAATCTACAATGTAAATAGTCATGAAAATAAAGAAAACGCTTAGTTATTACAATTGTATGTGGAAGTTAAACTCAGACCTTGTTTACTTCCGTGACAACCTTTTTATGTTTTCGTAATCAATCAGTAATATCAAGCAACTAAAATACACCAAACATGGATAAGTGTGGAGAGATTTTTTACATTTTTCCCATTATCCCTTGTAATGGATTAAGTGTAATTTATATATATATATATTTACAATATCCACAAAGTTCAATGAGCAGGTTATGTTCGTTGAGCTATTGTGCTGGTTGATTTTTAATTACATTTTTTTCCTATACCATGACCAGGGTAGGTTGTTTGGATTGGGTCGTATAAAAATGCTGTGCTGTAGTTTCAATGGGTACATTCAATGGTTGTGTTACTATAAATGGCCATCAGTGAAAAATGGGAATGACAAGACCACTGCTTATTTGTGTACACATGACACTGCATATTGCACATTGAAGATGCTGACGGGTTTCACTTTGGCTCGCGGGCCGTGGTTTGGGCACCACTGCACTAGTGCAAGGCGGTATCATTTAATTAAACTATAGTCTTTTATTTTCCTCTATTTAAATAGTGTTACTCTTCAAACTGTGTGTAATGTTACAGTGGCCAAAAATATTAAATATACTTGTTAAATAAATGTCTGCCTTGTTTTTAATGAATAACTAGGCCTACTACGGTACTATATTTTAATGTAAAGAATAAAGAACTACTGCTGTATCAGAAGCAAAGACCATTATAATGTAATACAGAGGAGGTTATACAAGCTCACATGCGGAGGAAGACAAAGATGGACAGGTGGAAAGACAAGGTGCGGGACGCTAATTCAAAATGAAAAGGAAGTAGACACAAGTGACACTTCTGTAAAAATAGTTGATGCTTATTGAATCGGACTTCTTACTTGCAGCGCGGCGGTTGTCAGGTTTACAGAGGAATTTCGCAGAGAGCCACACTTGATCCTTTCTGATTTGCACGGTACTTGTCAGACCTCCAACACGTTTTTCCGTGGGGGGGTGGAAGATGCATGGCTGCACGCCACATCACCAAGTGGACTGGAAAGCTAAGTTCAACAACAGCTGACAGTCCACAGTACGACTCACAGTTTGTTTTTGCTTATAAAGTTGCATAAAAACCCAGAGGTTGAACACAAGTGAGACTTGTGCAAAGTGTGGCGGAAACCGTAGAAAAACGAAACAAAACAAAACAAATTAAGAATCCAAGCAAAATTAAATCATAGATAGATAGATAGATAGATCGTTGTGTCCTGAGCAAGACACTTCAGCCTTGCTCCTGATGGGTGCTGGTTAGCGCCTTGCATGGCAGCTCCCTCCATCAGTGTGTGAATGTGTGTGTGAATGGGTAGATGTGGAAGTAGTGTCAAAGCGCTTTGAGTCCCTTGAAGGTAAAAAAGCGCTATACAAGTACTTTATTGATTCCTTCAGGAAAATTTAAAATTTTATTAATTAAAAACACAATTAATTGTCATCAACATCAAAAACAAAAATAAGTGATAATATTTAAACTAAAATTGTGCCTTCCCGGTAAGATCCATCCATTTTCTACTGCTTATTCCCTTTGGGGTCGCGGGGGGCGCTGGTGCCTATCTCAGCTACAATCGGGCAGAAGGCGGTGTACTCCCTGGACAAGTCGCCCCCTCATAAGATAAACCTAAATTATAATTCTGACAATAAACAAACTAATCTTCCAATTTTGCTTATTTCAGTAAAGTATCACCGATTTTAGTCCATATTACTAAAGATAATACAATAAATTTGACCTGGATTTGATAAACAAACCAGTGTGGGGAAGTCAATTCCGAGCGGGTTCCGCTGATCACACACGTCCACAGGAGTCCGGCGCTCAGAGTTGAACAAGGTTTTATTCACCATCAATGATTTCAATATTCGACTTTTCAGTCCGTGTCATTCCTCCCCAAACTCTCCCAGCCCTCTTTTTCCTGCTGTTCCTGACCGCTGCTGTTAAAGGGGAACATTATCACCAGACCTATGTAAGCGTCAATATATACCTTGATGATGCAGAAAAAAGACCATATATTTTTTTAACCGATTTACGAACTCTAAATGGGTGAATTTTGGCGAATTAAACGCCTTTCTGTTTATCGCATTGGAGGCGATGACGTCAGAATGTGACGTCGCCGAGGTAATACAGCCACCATTTTCATTTTCAACAAATTGTAAACATTGGGTCTCAGCTCTGTTATTTTCCGTTTTTTCGACTATTTTTTGGAACCTTGGAGACATCATGCCTCGTCGGTGTGTTGTCGGAGGGTGTAACAACACTAACAGGGAGGGATTCAAGTTGCACCGAAGATGCCAAAGTGGCAAGAAATCTGCCGCTGGACTCCCATTGAATGTGCCGGCGTGTCTGCACATTTTACCGGCGATGACAGACATGGCACAGAGATGTATGGATAACCTGCAGATGCATTTGCAACGATAAAGTCAACGAAATCCCAAAGGTGAGTTTTGTTGATGTTGACTTATGTGCTAATCAGACATATTCGGTCGCGGCGTGACTGCCAGCTAATCAATGCTAACATGCTACGCTAATCGACGCTGACATGCTATTTACCGGCGGTGCTAAAGCAGACATGGCGTGGAGATGTATGGATAACCTGCAGATGCATTTGCAACGATAAAGTCAACAAAATCACAAAGGTGAGTTTTTTGATGTTGACTGCCAGCTAATCGATGCTAACATGCTACGCTAATTGATGCTAACATGCTATTTACCGGCGGTGCTAAAGCAGACATGGCACAGAGATGTATGGATAACCTGCAGATGCATTTCCAACTATATTACGTTTCCTTCCACTCACATTTAATGCGAAAAAAACACTTACCAATCGACGGATTTAAGTTGCTCCAGTGTCACAAGATGCGAAAGTCCTGATTGTTTGGTCCGCACATTTTACCGGCGATGCTAACGCAGTTATTCGGCCATGCTATGGCTATGAATAGCGTCAACAGCTATTCGCTCAATAGCTTCAGTTTCTTCTTCAATACTTTCATACTCCGACCATCCGTTTCAATACATGCGTAATCTGTTGAATCGCTTAAGCCGCTGAAATCCGAGTCTGAATGAGAGCTAATGTCGCTATATCTTGCTGTGCTATTCGCCATTGTTTGTTTACATTGGCAGCACTGTATGACGTCACAGGGAAATGGATAGTCTCATCGGAAATAGCGAAAATCAAGCACTTTAAAGCTTTTTTTAGGGATATTCCGAGACCAGTAAAATTTTGAAAAAAACTCCAACAAATACAACAAGCCACTGCTAACTGATTTTTATTGTTTTTAGCCCTTTTGAAATTGTGATAAAGTTCCCCTTTAAAGACAACAGGTGATTAGACAACTTGTACCATGTGGGAAATCTGATCACCTGTCAACTGTGTTTGGAAGCCAGCCCTGACACCACCACTGTCTGCCAGCGCGCTGTCTTCAGCACCTTGGACAGCGATGGTGACCTCCGCTCCTGCAGGCAGCCCTGGCCACGCCTCCCTCCACACAGTCTTTTACAGTGTTCACACGCCCTCTGTCCTGACTGCTTAGTATAATATGGCTAAAGCCACAATAAGCTGTCTGAGGGTGGATGACTATTATTTTACTCATTTTACTTTTTGTTTGTTGAAAATGAAAGTGTTATTGTCTCACATACGGATTGTGGATGCACAATCCGTATGTGAGACAATAACACTCATGCCTTTCCATTTTATGTTCATTCTAAAGAGTGAAAACATGCTAGTACGAAGCGGCTAACAATGCAGGTAATGAGGGTTAATCTATTCCGCATCTAGAGAGCCCTCTAAAGAACATTAAATACGCTTTATTTCCATGCAATGACTTTGCAATTCAACCAAACTATAGCAACATTGTTATTGTAAGAGCTAACACCGAAGAACTACTTGTCTGGCGTCGCGACATGGCCTTGCTCACACTGCCCCTTCGGTCACTAGAGTGTAGCCATTGAGCTGCTAATATAGCTGCTGGTAAAGTAACTAAGGCACTTGAGCTGCTTCTGTTGTTTTCTTAAGAAAAGTACATGATAGATTATAAATTGTGACTATCACCTGTGGAGTAGAATAGAAGCCAAGAAATTGGTCAACTCTCAAATTCCACACGCCACCAACTTGATACTGTATGGCTCTCGACAAATGAAAACGTTGCTAGAAACAAATGCTACATTTGCTCTATGCTGTGTAAAATCATTGCGCCCAGGAAGAAAGTTCCAGTACTGCTTAAAATGAGCAAAATACAGTAAATATTAAATTCATCCATCCGTTTACTACCGCTTATTCCCTTTTGGGCTCGCGGGGGGCGCTGGCGCCTATCTCAGCTACAATCGGGCGGAAGGCGGATTACACCCTGGACAAGTCGCCACCTAAATGTTATCATTAATGTGCCTGTCACTACAATACACATGTTCTTACAGCATGTTTATAAATATATGTTTTTAGATGGTTTTAGATGGTTTTATGTGGAATAGACCCCCATTACCTGCATTGTTAGCTGCCTCTTACGATCAGTTTTTCCCTATTTAGACCGCGTACAAAAGAGAAAGAGGTGCGTTCTTTTAGTGCATAAGGATCGTGGATGATGGTCAAAATGTCACGGCCAGGGCGCATTGTGCGCCCTCATCTTTGCGTCCTGACGAGCGCACTGTGGGCCACGCCCACAGGCGCTCTCTCTCCGCTGCGGGCGTGCCTCCACGCCTGCAGACAATCTGCAATCAGCGCACCTGCTCATGATGAGCGAGCTGCCTTCATAGGCCCGCAAAACCTGCTATGCCGGGCCGGAATATAGTCTTCTGTACCATAAGCCGACAAGCTTTATGCTCTCTTTTGCTCTCTCCGTCTTTCTTCCCTGTGCTTGATTTGTCCCCCGTCATCTCCCTTGAGCCAGCAGTTTTTTCCTTCCGTTGCCTTGGTTTCGAGTTGTTCGTCTCGCTCACTCAGACTTCTCACCCTGGATCTCGACTGCTTTGCTGGATCTCAACCCCCCTCGAATGGACACAGACTCTGATGCTTCTCTCTCGTCCCGGATCACCTGCCTGCTCCATGGACTGCCTCGTTCCTTCGCTCTCATCAACACTTGGTAACACACTTCAGCTAATTTACACACGTAATCATATTGACTATATATATAATACATTATTGTACATACTTCGCCCGGTGTCTGTTGCCGTCTTCTCCCTCTGCAAACCATAACACAAAATTCCAAAAGTTCCATTTTAAGAATGGTAAAATGTTACAAAAACATCACCTTAACACAGGGGTGTCAAATCATTTTAGATTAAGGGCCACATGGAGAAAAATCTACTCCCAAGTGGGCCGTACTGGTGAAATCACGGCACGATAACCTAACAATAAAGACAACTTCACACTGTTTTCTATGTGTAAAAACAGAACTAGCACATTCTGAAAATGTACAAATCATATTGTTTTTCGTTTTTTTTTACAGTTAAATGTTGCTGTTAATTAATAGTATTCTATCTTTATTTGTCCTTATCTATACTTTCTGAATAAATGATGTGATAATGTTCATCAGTCAACTCATTGGTGTTGATTTTCAATCTATCAAGATAAAAAAAATATCAAAATCAAATTACAGTATGTTGTTTATGTAGTTTGCTCATTTTCCTCAACTGGTGCACTGACATCATGTGATTTAATATTATTATTATTTTTTTTACATATGTAGCATTATATACAAAGATACAAAGAATTTTTATTGCGACATCGAGTGAACACATTTAGAACTTCAGTCGCTTTCATTCAAAAATTTCGACTCATTGTTACACTTAGCTAACTCATCCATGACCATGGATGAAGTGCCGGCTGTCCAGAGTCGGGACCCGGGGGTGGACCTCTCGCCTGTGCATTGGTTGGGGACATCTCTGCGCTGCTGACCCGTCCCCACCTAGGAGGGTCTCCTGCTGGCCCCACTATGGACTGGACTCTCACTATTATGTTAGACCCACTATGGACTGGACTCTCTCACTATTCTGTTAGATCCACTATGGACTGGACTCTTACTATTATGTTAGATCCACTATGGACTGGACTCTCTCACTATTATGTTAGATCCACTATGGACTGGACTCCCTCACTATTATGTTAGATCCACTATGGACTGGACTCTCACACTAATAACTAGATCCACTATGGACTGGACACTCACACTATTATGTTAGATCCACTATGGACTGGACTCTCACACTATTATGTTAGATCCATTATGGACTGGACTCTCACTATTATGTTAGATCCACTATGGACTGGACTCTCACTATTATGTTAAATCCACTTTGGACTGGACTCTCACACTATTATGTTAGATTCACTATGGACTGGACTCTCACTATTATGTTAGATCCATTATGGACTGGACTCTCACTATTATGTTAGATCCACTATGGACTGGACTCTCACTATCATGTTAGATCCACTATGGACTGGACT
The DNA here is from genome assembly GCF_033978795.1 of Nerophis ophidion. Lineage (NCBI taxonomy): Eukaryota > Metazoa > Chordata > Actinopteri > Syngnathiformes > Syngnathidae > Nerophis > Nerophis ophidion. The sequence continues at coordinate 12,739,010 of NC_084627.1, read as the reverse complement.
CTCACACTGTTATGTTAGATTCACTGTCAGAAAAATGGTATGTAAATTATCAAACAACTTTTAGCTCTCTGAGTTTCCAGTGAACAGATGAGAGTTGTCTTTGTTGCACCAAGCAAAGTCTTGGAAGATTCCGCTGTGTACCTTGGAATGAGACGGGAGGGGTCATCTATTGTCCTCAAACACCTGCCAAAGCTGAATCCAGGACGAGCCCAAGCCTGAGGCATCTTTTTCTTTTGTCTTCAATGTGACCAAAAACAATGACTGTTTACATACTCCCCATTTCTGTTGTGACATGTGTTGTTGCGTAATCATTGAATATCAAAATAAAAGAGGAGATGTAAACCTTTTTCGTTAGAGCGTGGTGCAGGACTGTACAGACAGTAGAGTGGCCATGTCTCTGCTCAGATCTGAGTCCAAATTTAATTCTGTCTGTTTGATTCTTTGCCTTTTGTCTTGTTTAATAGATGTCATCAGTGTTTGAAGCTGACATTCACTATGGACTGCACTCTCACTATTCTGTTAGATCCACTATGGACTGGACTCTCACTATTATGTTAGATTCACTATGGACTGGACTTTCACAATATTATGTTAGACCCACTCGATGTCCATTGCATCCGGTCTCTCCAAGGTTTCTCATCGTCATTCACATTGACATCCCACTGTGTTGAGTTTTTCCTTGCCCTGATGTGGACTCTGAACCGAGGATGTCGTTGTGACTTGTGCAGCCCTTTGAGACACTTGTGATTTAGAGCTATATAAATAAACATTGATTGATTGATTGATCCCGCGGGCCAGATAAAACCTGTTTGCGGGCTATACGTCTGACACCCCTGCTTAAACATAAAGGTTTTGATAATGGCACTAGTTTAAACCTGACAGACTACCGTATTACCCCAAGAAAAAGCAACCCTAAAAACGAAGAACCTTCACGTTATTTTGGGTGTGATAATACAAACAAAATCCGTCCGTTTATTGTAGATGAGCAATATACTGTTTATTATCAAATAGGTCATGGAATGGCACTATTAGCGTACGAATCCCACACAATTAACAACTATTTTTTCTGTTGTGTCCACATGATGTGTGTACGTTCACGATTGTGCGTAACATCGCGTGATCAAAACAAGAAGTTGGGCAAGCTGACGTGACGCCTTTTTCACATACAGTACAAGTGGTCATTAATGCACACAAAATCTACACGGTAAAAAAAAACACACAAACTGTCACCTACTCTCTTTCTCTTTGTCACACACACACACACGCACGCGCACGCACGCACCCACACACACACGCATGCACGCACGCACACACACACACACACACACACACACACACGCACACACACACACACACACACACACACACACACACACACACACACACACACACACACACGCACACACACACAAGAGTCATGTTTCTTCACGGTGACTTCTAGAGGGAGTCAACATGCTGAGCGCGGAACTCTTGAAAGTCCTCGGGGATGGTGTCTAAAAAGAAGAAGAAGAAGAAGAGATTTTCACATTTATGTTCTTAATAAGGATGTCAATCTTACAACAACTTGCGATTCGATTCAGAATCAATTCTACATTCAAACCGATTCTGGTAATATATTATTTGGTATTGAGTGCAAACTTTTCAAAACAGTTTAAAGGTTGCAAAAGCAGAAAGTAAGTATGGAAATGGCTTAAAAAAGTTTTTTTCAAAAGTTTATTCTTAAAATAATAAAATTTCAAAGTAATAAAAGCATTTACTCTTGGGATTCACTCATAAAAGTGTCAGAGGTCAGCAATAAATCATGTTATCTTAAACTTTTAAATGCTTATTATAAATCTTTGAACAAATTCAGATTAGTTTGTTGATATAACATTTTTAAGTTTTTTTATTGTCTTTTTATAAACAAAACAAAAAAACACCAAAATGCAAAATATGCAATATTTCTAAAAATAACTAACAAAGTGGAATAATTGAGGTGGGGTAATTACAACCTTGAATGAATGGGTCAATATTTCATGGGAAGATTGATTTTGATACAGAAGTAGACAAAACAAGAGTACTCCGGTACTCTGGAATGCCCTCCCGGTAACAGTTTGTGATGCTACCTCAGTAGAAGCATTTAAGTCACACCTTAAAACTCATTTGTATACTCTAGCCTTTAAATAGACCTCCCTTTTAGACCAGTTGATCTGCCGCTTCTTTTCTTTTTCTCCTCTGTCCCCCCCTCCCTTGTGGAGGGAGTCCGGTCCGATGACCATGGATGCAGTACTGGCTGTCCAGAGTCGAGACCCAGGATGGACCGCTTGTCGGGACCCAGGATGGACCGCTCACCTGTGTATCAGTTGGGGACATCTCTACTCTGCTGATCCGCCTACGCTTGAGATGGTTTCCTGTGGACGGGACTCTCGCTGCTGTCTTGGATCCGCTTTGAACTGAACTCTCGCGGCTGTGTTGGAGCCACTATGGATTGAACTTTCACAATATCATGTTAGACCCGCTCGACATCCATTGCTTTTGGTCCCCTAGAGGGGGGGGGTTGTCCACATTTGAGGTCCTCTCGAAGGTTTATCATAGTCAGCATTGTCACTGGCGTCCCACTGGATGTGAATTCTCCCTGCCCACTGGGTGTGAGTTTTCCTTGCCCTTATGTGGGTTCTTCCGAGGATGTCGTAGTCGTAGTGGATTGTGCAGCCCTTTGAGACATTTGTGATTTAGGGCTATATAAATAAACATTGATTGATTGATTTTTACAGTGCCTACAAGGGTTGACCGGATACCAAAATGTTGCTACCGGCAGTGGTACCAAAATTTATTTAGATAATTTTTTATACTTTTCTCAATAAATCTGCTGGATCTACCGTCTATTTTATGCTGGCCTTTATTTAATTTATTGTTTATTGCTACCATGGTACATTTTTTGTCTACTTAATACCTGCATTATCTTTTCCAGCTTTTGAAACTGAGCTACTGTGCGGAACAATTTCCCTTGTGGAGCAATACATTTTGTCCAAGTCTAAGTCCAAAGAGGACCACAAAAATGGCACTTTGGCTTAGCTTACCAAAAAAATCTTATGATACATAAAAAATAAGTTTCTTATTGCATTCAAATAACAATTTTGGCATTAAATATCTGCGTGAACATACTAGAAACTTCACTTTTAGTAGTAGGTAGGCAAATAAAGGCTCCTATTTTAGCTGCTGATGTATGCAGTAACAATTGGTGTCATTTATCATTACATTATTTTGTCAAAATTATGAGGGACAAGCAGTAGAAAAATAATTATTCATCTTTTTATTCATGCATTGTTATTATCTGGTTATTTTCTGTTTTAACGTGTTGTAACTACATTTCTGGTAAAATGTAAGACGCACCAATTATTCTGTTGTTTGGATACTTTACATTAGTTTTGGGTGATACCACAAATTTGGATATCGACCCGATGTCAGGTAAGTACACGATCATATATTGGTCATATTTAAAGTCCTCATGTGTCCAGAGATGTATTTCCTGAGATTATAAACAAAAAATTAAAAACGATTTTATGATGATAAAAAACATAAATGTAATCGTTGTAATTGTTGGTACACTCGATGTCTGTTTAAACTCACACTTTTGTTTACGTTTACGTTCAGGAGCGCTAGCTTCCTGTTAGCAATTAGCTATTGTGTCCTCCTACGGTGTGTAGTGAAGCATGTTTAGCTATTCCTCGTCCTGCAGGGATGATAGTTGTAGAAACGTACTTATTTGTCGCCATGAAGGCAAGGATTAGTGATTTAGAAGTAGCTTAAACACTAAGGAGAGACTTTAGCCGCTAGCTAGCTATTAGCTTGGATTGATTGATTTACAATTTTATTAGTAGATTACACAGTACAGAACATACTCCGTACAATTGACCACTAAATGGTAACGCCCCAATAAGTTTTACAACTAGTTTAAGTCAGGGCTCACATTAATCAATTCATGGCAGCTAGCTATGTTTTAGAGCAGTGGTTCTCAAATGGGGTTACGTGTACCCCTGGGGGTACTTGAAGGTATGCCAAGGGGTAAGTGAGATTATTTTTTAAATATTCTAAAAATAGCAACAATTCAAAAATCCTTTATAAATATATTTATTGAATAATACTTCAACAAAATATGAATGTAATGTAAAAAGAAATTCAACAATGCAATATTCAGTGTTGACAACTAGATTTTTTGTGGACATGTTCCATAAATATTGATGTTAATGATTTATTTTTTTGTGAAGAAATGTTTAGAATTAAGTTCATGAATCCAGATGGATCTCCATTACAATCCCCAAAGAGGGCACTTTAAGTTGATGATTACTTCTATGTGTAAAAATCTTTATTTATAATTGAATCACTTGTTTATTTTTCAACAAGTTTGAGTTATTTTTATATCTTTTTTCCAAATAGTTCAAGAAAGACCACTACAAATGAGCAATATTTTGCACTGTTATACAATTTAATAAATCAGAAACTGATGACATAGTGCTGTATTTTACTTCTTTTTGTCTTTTTCTTCAACCAAAAATGCTTTGCTCTGATTAGGGGGTACTTGAATTAAAAAAATGTTCACAGGGGGTACATCACTGAAAAAAGGTTGAGAACCACTGTTTTAGAGCACCGCTTGCACAACAGCCCCTTAGTGTTTATAAGTCCACTTTTATCGTTAAGTTTAAAGCAAAATTGGTCCATTCTCGCTCTTTTGTCTTCACATTGTTTCTTCTTGTAAGTGCTGTGAGTGCGTGTGTTGACTACCATGCACCGCGGCTTGTATGCTAGCATTGTCACCGTGGCGCACAACATAACGATGAAAAAAAAAGTACCGGTATTTTTCAAAAGAAGTAGAGTACCGTTTTTAATTCATTAGTACCGCCGTACTTTATTAGTACCAGTTTACTGTACAACTCTGGTGCCTACTGAGCTACAATGACAGAGAAAACAGGCATATGCAGTATATGCCATCTTATATATAACTGCCCAAGATCATTTTTCATTGCATTTTAGTGCTTTAATAGAAGTTTAACTAATTTACGCTCATCAAAGCTCTGAGGAAATTGCTGATGGTTAAGAGGCGCAATTACAGCAAAACAATATTTTTTTTGTGATTCGTACAATGTTTATGGAAAATATAACACCAAGGTTACACAGTCTGTTAAAAATAGCAGTTAAAAAAAAATGGGAGTCAATGGGGGCCGAAAGAGTTCTTAAGAGTAAGTGTGTATACTTTATACTTGCCAACCCTGAGACCGCCGAATCCGGGAGATGGGGGTGGTGGTTGAGGGGTGTGTGTGTGTTATTTATATATATATATATATATATAAAAATAATCAGTTCATTAATTACTATATCTGTTCGGCCTCCGTATTCAATGGAGAAGTCTGATCTACAAAATTTGCAGGCAGCATACCCCTTCCCCTTCGAGCTGTCCTGGATTAACTGATGTTATTTTTTTCCAATCATTTTGGAACTTGTAAGCATACTTCTTCTTCTTACTCGTTGTCGCCATATCTCTTCTTCCTTTTTCTGCTTCATCTCTGTTATGTTTTTGGACATTACTACTTGCCGTAATTTTGAAGCAACACATGATGGGAATCTCGATGTTGTGTGTCAGTGTATTAACATGCCGGCTGGAATAAACACACGCTGAGAAATAGCTCCGTGCCTGCCTACTTTATGGCTTATAGATACACCAATGGATAACGGAGACATATATGATAGTCTCCTTTTTAGGTTGTAGAGGACGCTAAAGGCAGTGCCTTTAAGGCACGCCCCGAATATTGTTGTCTGGGTGGTAATCGGGAGAAATTCGGGTGAATGGTTGCCCCGGGAAATTTTCGGCAGGGGCACTGAAATTCGGGAGTCTCCCGGGTAAATCGGGAGCGTTGGCAAGTATGACTCGAACTGGTGCCAGGTAGTAAAGTGAAGAGAGCCGAGTGGGTACCGTGGGGTAAATAAAGTGTCAATGACAAGACGACACCGTCCTTACCGTTGCAGCGGTATCTCAAATTGGACCAGATGATATTTTCTTGGGAGAAGCAGAAGACGCCAAGTCGTCCTCCCCTCATGGTCGTGTCGATGGTCACGCCAGAGTCAGCCACCAGCTCAGAACCCTCGTAGAAGCGAGCCCTAAACAGGACATGGAAGTAGATGAATTTGTGAATAACAGATTTCCCCCCGCACTGCTTTAATCAAACATTCATTTATCAGGGCGATATGAGTCAGACCACCAAGGAAATAACATATCCAATATGCTTATCCAGCTCTCAGAATGACGCACTGTCGGTGTACAAGACTGCAAAGTAAACCACAAAAATAAACCACCATATTTTTCAGACTCTAAGGCGCACTTAGAATCCTTTAATTTTCTCTGAAATTGTCCGTGTCTTATAACCCAATGTGGCTAATGCACAGATTAATTCTGGTTGTCCTTACTGACCTGGAAAATCTTTCATTTCTTACATGGTATAATAAGTGTGACTGTTGAGAGATATATGTGGCCTGTAGGCTGATGCCGGTTCAATAAATGACCCTAGCAAGTACCCGTAAGCAAGCAACAGCAATATTTGGATGTTTCATTAAGAACGGAGAACATTACGCACGGCGCTCAAAATCTGTCAACCACTTGATGGATTCTAGGCGCATTACGGCTACTGTAGTCAGACGTACTGTTCTTCAACATACGGTATTATTTTTATTATATGTCCTGGGCATGACGTTAAAGTGCATCCGGCAGTGGAGGCTCCTCTTTGGGGTCTTGGGGCACTTGGAGGTTAACCCCTTTACTACTGTTACCCCAGGTGGCAGTGAGCAAAGGCCTAGTACTTGACTGCCCCCTAGCCAGGGATACGGTGAAGACCTCAACGGCGGAGTCGGCGGAAGACGGTAAATGTATGAACAACCACAACGGCTGCAATGTCGGAATAAGGCACCCCCACATCCATGTGGGCCCAGTTATGGGGAAATAAAAAGCCAAGACCTCAACGGCGGAACAGGCGGAGGATAACTGCTAACCCTACAGAGCGTCACAACGGCTGATGAAGGCTGCAGCAGAAAAGGGTCCCCGGTCGTCTTGGACCCCATGTTACTGGACCTTGACCCGGATCTGTCAAGGATGGTGTGGTGACTGTCTGTGCACCAGTCTCCCCACGTTAAAAAAAGTCACGCATCGTCATACTTGCTTCGAGTGACCGCCGATGATGATGATTATTATGGTAGGTGTATAAGGACCCCATTATGGCACCTCTTAGGTGACATAATCTGACGTTTTGTTTGGCAATATTATGCAAAGGCAACTTTTCTTACCCATTCATACCTGCTGATGTGTATTTGGCATCTGCATAAGCACAGAAAATGTGCACTCATCCGCCACTGTAGTAATAATAATAATAATAAGCTCCTTCTTTTTCTGTATCGCTGACTGCTCTTGTTGCAAAAAAGCTAAGTATCGTTCTATCTGTGTGATTTTAACTGTTTTGCAGCTTTATTTACAACTTATCGAACATATTTAATAGTTCAATTTAACTTGCAAATCACCCGATCTCTGTCTCACCACTTCGCCCTCAGCTAGCTAGCTGCTAAGCTAACGAGGCTAGCGGAGAAAGGCAGCGCCGGTCTGAAGGAAGCTTCTCCCCCGCCACCGTGACCACCACTTCCCGAAGACAGCTGGCACCCCACTCGGCGACGGAAAGTTTCTGTGAGTATGGCTTCCTGCGCTTCGTGCACTTTACTCATGGATAGGTTGGCTTTGCTAGAGAGCCGTGTCCGCCAGTTAGAGCAGTGTAATTTCGTAACTTTAGATGTTGCGGACACATCTGCTAGCGTTAGCTGTAGCGAGCTAACTAGCCCAGCTTGTAGCAGCCCTAATCGGCCTACAAGCTACGGTGTACCGGTTGAGACGCATAATAGATTTAGCCCTTTAGCTAGTCCTACATCCCAGTCTACCGGGCACCACACTTTAGTCATAGGGGACTCCATCACCCGAAACATAAAGCTTAGCAAACCAGCCACAATTAAGTGTATTCCCGGGGGCAGAGCACCTGACATTGAAGCTAATCTTAGGGAGCTAACTCGCAACAGGTCTAGTAAACACGTACGGCAGGCTAACCGCACCACTAGTTATGCGAATATAGTAATACACGTTGGCTCCAATGACGTTAGGATGAGACAATCAGAGATTACAAAGAGAAACATAGCCAGGGCTTGTAATCTCGCCAGAAAGATGTCCAGGCATCGAGTAATTGTCTCTGGCCCCCTGCCTGGGAGAGGCAATGATGAGAGATATAGCAGATTAGTCTCTCTTAACAGGTGGCTGGATAGCTTCTGCAGACAACAGGGATTTACGTTTATTGATAATTGGCCCTCTTTCTGGGGCAAACCTGGCTTGCTGAGGAGAGACGGCCTTCACCCTAACCAGGAAGGCGCTATCCTCTTGTCTCGGAACATAGACTTCGCATTGAGCCACATTTGACTAACTGCACTAGAGCAAGCCCGGTCACAGGCAATTACAGAGCCTGCTAGCCTGGGTATGGAGTCAGTTAAGTTAGAACTAGCCAGCGCCAGGCTGGATGATCCCTGTACACATAGCAATTTTCGTAGAATAATACACAACTCACAAAATGTTTTTTCTACTGTGTCTATGACTTCGTCAGAGTTAGACATGCGTTCTACTGAGGGGGCAAATTATGATGCGTTCAGTTTATCGCAGCGCCAAGTAGACAATCTGAAAATTCCCGTCATATCAATTCCTAGATATGGTCGTAATTATTTTAAGTACACTGCGCATAATAAACGCAACATTATTAATATTGCTACTACGGATAATGTTATCAACAACTCCTTAAAACAGCCCACAATTATAATATGGGCTTTCTAAACATCAGATCTTTGTCTCCCAAAACGTTATTAGTCAATGAGGTCATTAGAGACAACAACCTTAACGTCATCGGTCTTAGCGAAACCTGGCTTAAACCAGACGACTTTTTTGCGATAAATGAGGCATCCCCTCCTAACTATACGAATGCGCATATTGCCCGTCACCTCAAAAGGGGAGGGGGTGTCGCACTAATATACAACGAAAACTTTAACTTTAGTCCTAACTTAAATAATAAATATAAATCGTTTGAGGTGCTTTCTATGAAGTCTGCCACACCTCTGCCTCTGTGCCTGGCCGTTATCTACCGCCCCCCAGGGCCCTATTCGGACTTTATTAGTGAATTCTCAGAGTTTGTTGCTGATCTAGTGACGCACGACGATAATATAATTATAATGGGGGACTTTAATATCCATATGAATACCCCATTGGACCCACCGTGCGTGGCGCTCCAGACTATAATTGATAGCTGTGGTCTTACACAAATAATAAATGAACCGACACATCGCAGCGGTAATACGATAGACCTAGTGCTTGTCAGAGGTATCACCGTCTCCAAAGTTATGATACTCCCGTATACTAAAGTAATGTCCGATCATTACCTTATAAAATTCGAAGTTCAGACTCATGTTCGGCAAGCTAATAATAATAATAACTGCTATAGCAGCCGCAACATTAATGCTGCCACAACGACGACTCTTGCGGACCTACTGCCCTCGGTAATGGCACCGTTCCCAAAGTAGGTGGGCTCTATTGATAACCTCACTAACAACTTTAACAACGCCCTGCGCGAAACCATTGATAGTATAGCACCGCTGAAGTTAAAAAAGGCTCCAAAAAGGCGTACGCCATGGTTTACTGAAGAAACTAGAAATCAGAAATTATTATGTAGAAAGTTGGAACGCAAATGGCGCACGACTAAACTTGAGGTGCACCATCAAGCATGGAGTGATAGTTTAATAACTTATAAACGCATGCTTACCTTAGCTAAAACTAATTATTACTCAAATCTCATCCGCATTAATAAAAACGATCCAAAATTTTTGTTTAGTACAGTAGCATCGCTAACCCAACAAGGGACTCCTTCCAGTAGCTCCACCCATTCGGCAGATGACTTTATGAAGTTCTTTAATAAGAAAATTGAACTTATTAGAAAGGAGATTAAAGACAATGCGTCCCAGCTACAACGGGCTTATAGTAACACAGATACGATTGTATATACGGCGGATACTGCAAATATCCAAAATAGTTTCTCTCGTTTTGATGAAATAACATTAGAAGGATTGTTACAACGTGTAAATGGAATAAAACAAACAACATGTTTACTTGACCCACTTCCTGGGAAACTTATCAAGGAGCTTTTTGTATTATTAGGTCCATCAGTGCTAAATATTATAAACTTATCACTTTCCTCGGGCACTGTTCCCGTTGCATTCAAAAAAGCGGTTATTCATCCTCTCCTTAAAAGACCTAACCTCGATCCAGACCTCATGGTAAACTACCGACCGGTGTCTCACCTTCCCTTTATTTCGAAAATCCTCGAAAAAATTGTTGCAGAGCAGCTAAATGAGCACCTAGCGTTTAACAATCTATGTGAAACCTTTCAATCCGGTTTCAGGGCAAATCACTCGACTGAGACAGCCCTCGCAAAACTGACTAATGATCTATTGCTAACGATGGACTCTGATGCGTCATCTATGTTGCTGCTCCTCGATCTTAGCGCTGCTTTCGATACCGTCGATCATAATATTTTATTAGAGCGTATCAAAATACGAATTGGTATTTCAGACTCAGCCCTGTCATGGTTTAACTCTTATCTTACTGATAGGATGCAGTGCGTCTCCTATAACAGTGTGACCTCGGACTATGTTAAGGTAACGTGTGGAGTTCCCCAGGGTTCGGTCCTTGGCCCTGTACTCTTCAGCATCTACATGCTGCCGCTAGGTGACGTCATACGCAAATACGGTATTAGCTTTCACTGTTATGCTGATGACACCCAACTTTACATGCCCCTAAAGCTGACCAACACGCCGGACTGTAGTCAGTTGGAAGCGTGTCTTAATGAAATTAAACAATGGATGTCCGCTAACTTTTTGCAACTTAATGCCAAAAAAACGGAAATGCTGATTATCGGTCCTGCTACACACCGACCTCTATTTAATAATACAACTTTAACATTTGACAACCAAATAATAAAACAAGGTGACTCTGTAAAAAATCTGGGTATTATCTTCGACCCAACTCTCTCCTTTGAGTCACACATTAAAAGCGTTACTAAAACGGCCTTCTTTCATCTCCGTAATATCGCTAAAATTCGCTCCATTTTGTCCACTAAAGACGCCGAGATCATTATCCATGCGTTTGTTACGTCTCGTCTCGATTACTGTAACGTATTATTTTCGGGTCTCCCCATGTCTAGCATTAAAAGATTACAGTTGGTACAAAATGCGGCTGCTAGACTTTTGACAAGAACAAGAAAGTTTGATCATATTACGCCTGTACTGGCTCACCTGCACTGGCTTCCTGTGCACTTAAGATGTGACTTTAAGGTTTTACTACTTACGTATAAAATACTACACGGTCTAGCTCCAGCCTATCTTGCCGATTGTATTGTACCGTATGTCCCGGCAAGAAATCTGCGTTCAAAAGACTCCGGCTTATTAGTGATTCCTAGAGCTCAAAAAAAGTCTGCGGGCTATAGAGCGTTTTCCGTTCGGGCTCCAGTACTCTGGAATGCCCTCCTGGTAACAGTTCGAGATGCTACCTCAGTAGAAGCATTTAAGTCTCATCTTAAAACTCATCTGTATACTCTAGCCTTTAAATAGACCTCCTTTTTAGACCAGTTGATCTGCCGCTTCTTTTCTTTCTCCTATGTCCCCCCCTCCCTTGTGGAGGGGGTCCGGTCCGATGACCATGGATGAAGTACTGACTGTCCAGAGTCGAGACCCAGGATGGACCGCTCGTCGGGACCCAGGATGGACCGCTCGCCTGTATCGGTTGGGGACATCTCTACGCTGCTGATCCGCTTGAGATGGTTTCCTGTGGACGGGACTCTCACTGCTGTCTTGGAGCCACTATGGATTGAACTTTCATGTTAGACCCGCTCGACATCCATTGCTTTCGGTCCCCTAGAGGGGGGGGGGTTGCCCACATCTGAGGTCCTCTCCAAGGTTTCTCATAGTCAGCATTGTCACTGGCGTCCCACTGAATGTGAATTCTCCCTGCCCACTGGGTGTGAGTTTTCCTTGCCCTTTTGTGGGTTCTTCCGAGGATGTTGTAGTCGTAATGATTTGTGCAGTCCTTTGAGACATTTGTGATTTGGGGCTATATAAATAAACATTGATTGATAAACATTGATTGATTGTTGTTGTGGAGCATTCATCTTCCGCTGTGACCATTTCTAATATAAAGTATAAACTATAAAGTACAGTTCTAACATAAAAAATTACTGGTACAACCATACTTGCCAACCTTGAGACCTCTGATTCGGGAGATGGAGGGGTTGGCATTGGTGGTAGCGGGGGTGTATATTGTAGCGTCCCGGAAGAGTTAGTGCTGCAAGAGATTCTGGGTATTTGTTCTGTTGTGTTACGGTGCGGATGTTCTCCCAAAATGTGTTTGTCATTCTTGTTTGGTGTGGGTTCACAGTGTGGCGCATATTTGTAACAGTGTTAAAGTTGTTTATACGGCCACCCTCAGTGTGACCTGTATGGCTGTTGACCAAGTATGCCTTCCATTCACTTATGTGTGTGTAAAAGCCGCATATATTATGTGATTGGGCCGGCACGCTGTTTGTATGGAGGAAAAGCGGACGTGACGACAGGTTGTAGAAGACGCGCTAAAAGCAGGGCCTTTAAGGCCTGCTTCCAATATTGTTGTCCGGGTGGAAATTGGGAGAAATTCGGGAGAATGGTTGCCCCGGGAGATTTTCGGGATGGCACTGAAATTCGTGTGTCTCTCGGGAAAAACAGATGAAGTGGAGCCACGTAAATAAGACCGCCAACAAAATGGTACATCCTCAAGAGACGGTCAGAAAGTGACTTGAAAACATAATTTATGCAACATTTTGACCCAAGGACTACCATTACATGTTATATAGACCACAGGGAAGTGTTTAAAATGTAGAAACAAAATCATAATATGACTCCTTTAATGGGCTTTAGTCCTTTGTGCCTTTTGTAAGAAAATAGACCTTTATAAGGCAGTGTGCCCTATGGTCTGAAAAATAGAACGTCAATCAAAACGAGGGCTTTCGAAAATAACGTGTAAACTTTTGCGACTAATCGCAAAAAACTCATCGCATAAATCATGTATTCAGCTGTGAGTCAACATGATCAGTTTGGTTTAGCAGCACCGCCATTTAAAAGCCCATGGATCCATCCATCCATCCATCCATTTTTGTACCGCTTGTCCCATCATTGCTAATTTAGCATCGCTTCGAACGCCGTCATTGTGGCAGATTTACGGCCGTATTTCTAAAACGACCGTACTATTTAAATTTATATTTTAGCTGAATCTTTTCCCTAAAGCTATAATGTCTGAAGAACATTTGTTTATTCATAGTTTTTTATTGTGTTTTGTTTACTTTTTCAATTCATGCCGAAGCGGCGTTAGTTTTGAATTGGCTTCACTTTTTTTCCCCCTTTGACATATCAACCTATTGTATTTACCTTTTTATATTTACTTCAAACATGATCTAAAATTTAAACATATGGCGACTAAACATATTGGGTTGAACTGAATTGTAACCGTCGATGTCGTCTTTTTGGTTATTGTTCATATGTCATCATTTATAGTAAATACAAATCTTTACATAACTTGTAAAATATCAACAAAACATTATTTCTTCATATCTAATTTAACTGCATTTTGTTTGTGTCTCTTATGCACACATCTACTTCTGGTTGCCAAGAGTAATATGTATAATAAACCCTTCTTTATCGTTGTCAATTGCTTTTTGGGACTGTTTGCTCAAAATTACTTTGGTCTTTTTTTAAAGTTACCGTATTTCCTTGAATTGCCGCCGGGGCGCTAATTAATTTAAAACCTCCTCTCACTCCTGCGCTTACCAAAGGCATGCGGTAAAAGTAAGCATGCGCTAATTATTTTAAAACCTCTTCTCACTCCGGCACTTACCAAAGGCATGCAGTAAAAATTTGAGTGTGATGTAAGCTTGGACCTTAAATCCTACTGAATAGCTCTTAATCTTCTTCCCTTTATACGATTTTAAATTACCGGAATTAAAATCAATGACACATTTTGAAAATGTGTCACTCGTGACGTCACGAGTTTAACCAGGTGGTAATACTAAGCATGTGCTAATTATTTTGCGACGCGAGTTTGACCCGGCAGTAATTCAAGGCAGGCGCATACTATATGCCCTGCGGCAATTCAAGGAAATACGGTAATTTAAATTATCTAAGCAAATTATTTATATAATGAGTCATCGTGATTCTTCAAATTTGTGAATAATATGCTTAGAAAAAGCAGGAAAACTGATCAATATTATCTTTAAAAGGCACATTTTATTATGATGTTGACTTTACCTGATGTATCCAACCTGCGGGCGATGCTGCAGATACCAGCGATAAGACACCTTGTCCTTCCAGCCAACGTTGCGGGGGTCCTTCCACAGCAGGCGCACCTGGTCTTGTGTGTCTCCGGTGTGCCACAGAGAGTTCCTCAAATGTTCCCCGGGGCCCGATCTTGATTTGACGGCCTGACAAAGAGAGAGAACTCGACTGGTGAATTGTCATTAAGCGGAACGTTGTTTTTGGGGCTTTTGTTTACCGATTCAAAACAATGAAAGGAAAACATAGATATCTTTGAACTCGTGGTCTCTTATGAACATTGCACTGTTGTAATAGCAGGTAAGGAGCAAAGTCGAGCCTTTAAATCAGGGATCTCGGACACGCAGACATTATCACCAGACCTATGTAAGCGTCAATATATACCTTGATGTTGCAGAAAGAAGACTATATATTTTTTTAGCCGATTTCCGAACTCTAAATAGGTGAATTTTGGCAAATTAAACACCTTTCTATTTATCGCTCTCGGAGCGATGACGTTAGAACGTGACGTCACCTAGGTAATAAAGCCGCCATTTTCTCAAACACATTACAAACACCGGGTCTCAGCTCTGTTATTTTCAGTTTTTTCGACTGTTTTCCGTACCTTGGAGACATCATGCCTCGTGGGTGTGTTGTCGGATGGTGTGACAACACTAACAGGAAGGGATTCAAGTTTCACCACTGGCCCAAAGATGCGAAAGTGGCAAGAAATTGGACGAAATTTGTTCAAAATACAAGGGTTTGGGGAAAGCCGACGAAATAGTCAGTCGTTTGTTCCGCACACTTTACCGACGAAAGCTATGCTACTACAGGGATGGCAAGATTGTGTGGATATCCTGCGACACTCAACGCAGATGCATTTCCAACGATAAAGTGAAAGAAATCTGCCGCCAGACCCACCTTGAATGTGCCGGAGTGTCTGCACATTTTACCGGCGATGCTAAGGCAGACATGGCACAGAGATGTATGGATAACCTGCAGATGCATTTCCAACGATAAAGTCAACGAAATCACAATGGTGAGTTTTGTTGATATTATTGACTTATGTGCTAATCAGACATATTTGGTCACGGCATGACTGCCAGCTAATCGATGCTAACATGCTATTTTGGCTAGCTGTATGTACATTTATAGCTATATTTGCATCCAGCGTTTCCCTACACCCACATTTAATGCCAAACAAATACTTACCAATCGACGGATTTAAGTTGATCCAGTGTCACAAGATGCGAAAGTCCAGATCGTTGGGTCTGCACATTTTACCGGCGATGCTAAGGCAGACATGGCCGAACAGCGTCAATAGCTATTCATTCGCTCAATAGCTTCAGTTTCTTCTTCAATTTCGTTTTCGCTATCTGCCTCCATACTCCAACCATCCGTTTCAATACATGCGTAATCTGTTAAATCGCTTAAACCGCTGAAATCTGAGTCTGAATCCGAGCTAATGTCGCTAAATCTTGCTGTGCTATCCGCCAATTGTTTGTATTTACATAACTGGATGACGTCACAGGAAAATGGACGGTGGCTTCACAGATAGCAAAAATCAGGCACTTTAAAGCTTTTTTTCGGGATATTCCGGGATGGGTAAAATTTTGAAAAAAACTTCGAAAAATAAAATAAGCCACTGGGAACTGATTTTTATTGGTTTTAACCCTTTTAAAATTGTGATAATGTTCCCCTTTAATATGAATGGCGTTTGACAGTGTTGTGTGCAGAGCTGAAGGAATCCACCAATCACGGTATATGAACATTGACGTCACTTGCGTGATACAAGCAGAGAAACATTTTGCCACTTTTCCACTAGACCTGCACGCGCTCTTCCTCCCTCCCTCCCTTCCTGCTCTCTCTCTCTCTCTCTTTCTCTATTTCTCTCTTGTCACTGTGTGTGTGTTTCTCTCTCGCTCCCTCCCCCAGCACTGCTGTAACAATCCGGGCCGGGGAGACGAGCGGTCCGTTAGCTTCCGATGCACTCCGCCGAAGGACCGAGCGACAATATAAAACTGTGGTGCATCGGACCCCGGCGCTGATTCCCCAACGTGAACACGTTAGTCGTGATGTTAGCCCGTTCGGGGCTTAATTGTGCTACCGTAACTGTAAACTCCACATCGAGATCCGCCCCCAACTCCCGTTGGCTCCAGACAGAGACGATTTTTGTTAATTGGGTCCAAAATGGCTCTTTCAACGTTCTAGGTTGCCTATCCCTGCGTTGGCAGAAAAGCGGCAAATGAGTGAAAGTGACAGAAACGTTGCCATGGAAAAGAGGGTTTTATTAGGTGTCTGGCTGCAGTTACACCGCGACACCTGTCCGTCAGTAATAACAGTCCCCGATAACCTGGACCAATTCAAACCGTTATTTGTTTTTTTTATTGTTTAATTTGCATTGGTTCACACGATGAACACTACATATATTTCTATATGACGCCGGATAACACTCCGGGAGCCGTCACTTTTTTGTGCTCGCTATCCCGGTACTTTCCCGACTATTATCCTGCCGTGTTGCTGTAGGGAGGAAAACGGAATGACACACATTGCGGAAATAACATTATTCTCCTTGCATCGGCTAAATACAAATATATTCCACAACCCCAAACATGTCTTTTTCAAAGCCTGCAGTAAAGAGAAAGGTTATTGATGAGCAAAGAAAATTCCAGGAAAAGTGGGAGATGCAATATTTCTCTGTTGAGCACAGCGGCACCCCGATGTGTCTTATTTGCACAGAGAAAGTTGCAGTGCACAATTCTCATTTTGTACATATTTTGATGTTATTTTGTGTTGAAAATAAAAAATAAAGACATTTACAAATATGTTTTTTAAAAGCCTCACCCAGACTCTGCATCGAGTGGCCCCCAGGTACATTGAGTTTGAGAGCCCTGTTTTAAATAGACCACTTTTTAGACCAGTTGATCTGCCGTCTCTCTTTTCTGCTCTGCCCCCCTCTCCTGCGTGGAGAGGTTATCAGATGACCACGGATCAGCCTTAATGGAGGATGCATGAGCTGTTCCATGTCGGGACCCAGGATGGACCACTCCTTATGCATCATGTGGTGACGTCTCTGCCCTATGGATATGGTCTCTCATATTATTAACCATGTCTACTCAGCATCTGTTGCACTCGTCACCCAGAAGGGGATCCCCACATCTGCGGCCCCCTCCAAGGGTTCTCGTAGTTCCCTTAGGGTTGAGTTTTTTGTAGCCGTGATATGGGATCTGCACAAGCCGCAACGGCCCTTTGAGACATTTGTGATTAAGGGCTATATAAGTAAACTTTGATTGATTAATTGACTGCTCAGTCAGCAAAAATGGCAAATAATAGAAAATGACGCCGACCTTGAGTTGGATTCCGGGCTCGGCCACTGCCCTGAAGGGCGTGGCCTGCCAGTACGTCTGCTCCGTCTGCTTCCACATCACCACATAGAAGGAGGACGAGTCCTGGTAGCCGAAGATGAAGCCGGCGTAGTCATCGTCCGTTACCGTGTTTACGTGGAAAGTCCCCTCAAAGTCGACGCCGCTGAACGCCGTGTAGCCTGCACAACCAAAATTGAGTTAGTTTTTATTTAAAAGCTTTAAACGTACTGAACGAAGAAATGCGGTGGGGGAACGTCTTACCCACAGCGAGACCTGGATCACTGTTCATGGTCTGAACAATTTCCATTCCCTGACGGAGGAAAAAGATGGATTTTTCATGAACTGAACATACTTAGGGTTTATTGTGGTTTGACATTTTTTGTGAGCACAGGCGTTAATTTTAGGGGACACATTCTTGCCATTGTCTTCAACTTTAATGACGTTACACATTTTTGTTGTTGTTTACAACTGAATCTACCATTATTAATTTGAGCTAATTTTTATTTTACATTTTTTTACCCATAAAACTGAACCCTAGTGGTTATTAAGCAAATGTTGTATGCATATTTATTTCTGAAAACATGCATATTTTTTAAATATTATTTTTTAAATACATTTTACCTACACAAATGATCTTTAGTGGCTACTAGGAAATGGTATTATGCATACTTATTTCTGAAACCCCGTTTTTTTCAAATACATCTTTATTAGCAAAAATTAAGAATAATGGCGATGAAGCAATTGTTATATATTCATATTTATTTCTGAAACATACATATTTTTTCATTGTTTTGATTTTATTTTCAATCGTTTTACCTACATTTCCATATTTTCACAATTTTTCTTTACAAAATGAATGTTTTTAATGTTATGTCAAATTATTTAACCAGAAAAATGTTTATACTGACTATTACAAATTTCTAAAATGGTTATTGTATTATTTTCTTCCGACATTGCGCATGTTTTTTGTCCAAATTGAATATGATTTTATATATTTATTTATACTTATTTGTAATTATTTATTTATTGCAGACTTTTCTACAAACATTTTTATTTTATATTAAAATACTTATCCCAAAAACATTATTTTATTTACTGGTAGTTTTTTTTATATTTAAATTGTTATTGAAGATGTGCATATTTTATTAAATGTTTGTGTGTAGAGTCTTACTCTTTAAAAAAATATGCATTGCTGTTGTTTTTTGTCATATTATATCAAATTATTTATCAAAAAAATATTTTTTGATACAGTTTTTTTTCTGGTAGTCTGAGACATGCACCTAGAGATAGGTTGGTCGGCATCGTTACATTGGAGATTGTCACTGATGGCATCAAAACTATGAATGAATACGTGGACTTATGTACTTAACAAAAAAAGGTGAAATTACTGAAAAAATATATTATATTGTAGTTTATTCATAATAGCCACCCTTTGCTCTGATGACTGCTTTGCACACTCTTGGCATTCTCTCGATGAGCTTCAAGCACAACTGTAAAGTGAAACCCATTTCAGGTGACTACCTCTTGAAGCTCATCGAGAGAATGCCAAGAGTGTGGAAAAAAGTAATCAGGCAAATGGTGGCTATTTTAAAGTAACTACAATATAAAACATGTTTTCAGTTATTTCACCTTTTTTGTTAAGTACATACAGTAACTCCACATGTGTTCATTCATAATTTTGATGCCTTCAGTGACAATCTACAATGTAAATAGTCATGAAAATAAAGAAAAAACAGTAAATGAGAAGGTGTGTCCAAACTTTTGTTAGGGCTGTGAATCTTTGGGTGTCCCACGATTCGATTCAATATCGATTATTGGGGTCACGATTCGAAAATATATCGATTTTTTCGAGTCGATTCAATTCGATTCTCGATTCAAAAACTATATTTTTCCGATTCAAAACGATTCTGTATTCATTCAATACATAGGCTTTTAGCAGGATCTACCCCAGTCTGCTGACATGCTAGCAGAGTAGTAGATTTTTTTAAAACACTTTTATAATTATAAAGGACAATGTTTTATCAACTGATTGCAATAATGTCAATTTGCTTTAACTATTAAACGAACCAAAAATATGACCTATTTTATCTTTGTGAAAACATTGGACACAGTGTGTTGTCAAGCTTATGAGATGCGATGCAAGTGTAAGCCACTGTGACACTATTGTTCTTTTTTAAAATTTTGATAAATGTCTAATGATAATGTCAAAAGGGTGTTTTAATCACTGCTATGCTGAAATTATAACTAATATTGATACTGTTGTTGATGATATTCATTTTTGTTTCACTACTTTTGGTTTGTTCTGTGTCGTGTTTGTGTCTCCTCTCAAGTGCTCTGTTTATTGCAGTTCTGAGTGTTGCTGGGTCAGGTTTGGTTTTGGAATTGGATTGCATTGTTATAGTATTTCTGTTTAGTGGTTTGTTGAATTCATTAAAAAATAAATAAATAAATATTTTTTAAGAATTAGAATAGATTTTGAATCGCACAACACAAACGATTCGATTCTATTTCGAATCGATTTTTTCCCACACCCCTAATATATATATATGTATCTATATAATATATATATATATATATATATATATTTTATATATGTATATATATGTATATATGTATATATATGTATATATTATAAATATATATATATATTTATATATATATAAAGACATCTATATATATATATATATATATATATTATATAAATATATATACATATGTATACATGTATATCATATTTAATTTGTATATTCAACTCGTTTAAGAGTTGATTTTCTTAACTATTTTATGAACATATTGTAGTTCTCTACATCCATGCATTTCTAGTTCAACTCTTAAATTTGCACAAACAACAACAACATATTTATCATTCTGACAGCAATGATTGTATAATCCACATACAGTACATTAAATATACAATCTCAGGACATCCAATACAAGAGCTGTATTTAATTGTGATTTATCAACTCACCTGGTTCAGAACAACCCAGTTGGGGTCAATCTGAGCATCGCCCTCCGGGTCCAGCACCACTGTCTGGAAGGCCCTGAAGTCCGTCAAGGTGACTTCAGCGTTCTCGGGGCAATTGTCGATCGTGTCGATCACTTTGTCCTGATCAAAGTCAAACTCGCACACGTCTCCGACGCCGTCATCTGAGGAAACAAAGGAGTCATTGGAGCTTTAAGGACACTAATGCTTCTTAAAAAGGTTATCCATAATATAGCAGCACAACAAAGCCCAGAGTGTCACATCCGTTTTAATTTGACGTTCATTTGTTAGCGCTCACTCGGGCCTGCACCCTGCCTAGAATCTGTCCGATGGGATGGATTATTTGACGAGGGGAGGGAGGCAATTACTGCTGAGAGTGTGCAAGCACACTATGATTGCCATTGACAACTCATCCATCCACCGCTACACACATTTAGCTGCATGCCTCGACACTTTGCTAGGAACGCTGCATTAGGGAACTCTGACTCAACACTCTTTTTCTGTCTTCTAAGATCTATTCAATACTGAGCAACCATTTACCAGAAAAAGTTCATGTGGATAAATGTATGCTAATCCTGAATTTCACCCGCGAGACCCTGCCTAGCAACAAGCGGCATTTCTAATATGTGTTGTAACAAATATCAAGAGTTCCAGAACTCTTGTTGAACTAAATTGCAGACTCTGCTGGGTTATATGCTCAAATACTGTATATAATTAAACACATCACATTTTCAATTATAAAAAATTATAATGATCTATCTATACTCTATTTCAGGGGCGCTCACACTTTTTCTGCAGGTGAGCTACTTTTCAATTGACCAAGTCGAGGAGATCTACCTCATTCCTATTTATAATTTATATTTATTTATTTATGAAAGAGACATTTTTTTTAACAAGTTAATGGTGTTTAATGATAATACAAGCATGTTTAACACACATAGATTCCTTTCTTTCATGAAGACAAGAATATAAGTTGGTGTATTTGATTCTGATGACTTGCATTGATTGGAATTAGACAGTGGTGCTGATAACGTCCGCATTTTCAAATGGACGAAAAAAAAAGTCCTCCTTTCTGTCCAATACCACATGAAAGTGGTTGGATTTGGCATCTCATTTGTCCAACTTGCATACTCGTTTTTAAACACTTTGTTATGAGAGTAGCATATGTGTGTGGCCCTTTAATGTCTGGCAGCAGGTGAGTGACGTCAGTGACTGTGCGGGTGGGCAAGCAAGTGAGAAAGCGGTCGCTGAGGGCGGGGGAGAAATACATTGGCATCAAACTCCGTAGCTTGCTAGCTTGTGCATGCTAGCTTTCTGAGACTCTTATTTTGTTAGCACAGGCAGGATGAAATAGGTCTTTTATGGTGAAGACAGGAACTGTGCAGTCGGTCTTTAGAGTTTTGAGAGTAGGTACGGAGTCTCTAGAAATAAAATGTGTTTCTCTGCGTCCGCCCTGTTAGTGATTTTTTTCTTAAATATGAGCTCGCAGCAGCCAGCGTCATCTCACAAGATCCTCGGGTGCCGAGAATGTCAAACAACTGACGAAAGTGAAGTCTTGGTATGATTGATGATTGCTAATTTTTATGTATATTTTTTAATGCCTGGCTTGAGATCGACTGACACACCCTCCGAGATCGACCAGTCGATCGCGATCGACGTAATGCCCACCCTTGCTCTATATTGTTTGTGGTCTTTATTTGTAGTTTTTAATTTAAACTGTTAATATATCCTAGGGATTTGGTTTGCTGTTCAGTTTTTTATTAGATTTTGGCAGTGTTGAATCTCTCTATGTAAAATTTGCCATAAAATGTTTCGCAGGTTTCTCAGCTCTTCAGGGGAATTTTTTTTTAATGTTTTATTTTTTTTTTGGGGAAAAATGCCATGAAAAGCAGGAAAACCTGCAAAACAGTCTTGTAGGGATGTAATAGCCTTTGTGTTTATCCTGACCCAACGTATATTTTGCTGTATCTCGGTATTGAGCACTGTGCAAAACACAGAAAACTCAACTATATATATACACACACACACGCACGCACGCACACACACACACACACACACACACACACACACACACACACACACACACACACACACACACACACACACACACACACACACACACACACACACACACAAACCCCGTTTCCATATGAGTTGGGAAATTGTGTTAGATGTAAATATAAACGGAATACAATGATTTGCAAATCCTTTTCAACCCATATTCAATTGAATGCACTACAAAGACAAGATATTTGATGTTCAAACTCATAAACTTTATTTATTTTTTTGCAAATTATAATTAACTTAGAATTTCATGGCTACAACACGTGCCAAAATAGTTGGGAAAGGGCATGTTCGCCACTGTGTTACGTGACCTTTTCTTTTAACAACACCCAATAAATGTTTGGGAACTGAGGAAACTAATTGTTGAAGCTTTGAAAGTGGAATTCTTTCTCATTCTTGTTTTATGTAGAGCTTCAGTCGTTCAACAGTCCGGGGTCTCCGCTGTCGTATTTTACGCTTCATAATGCCCCACACATTTTCCATGGGAGACAGGTCTGGATTGCAGGCGGGCCAGGAAAGTACCCGCACTCTTTTTTTTACGAAGCCACGCTGTTGTAACACGTGCTAAATGTGACTTGGCATTGTCTAGCTGAAATAAGCAGGGGCGTCCATGAAAAAGACGGCGCTTAGATGGCAACATATGTTATTCCAAAATCTGCATGTACCTTTCTGCACTAATGGTGCCTTCATAAATGGGTAAGTTACCCATGCCTTGGGCACTAATGCACCCCCATACCATCACAGATGCTGGCTTTTGAACTTTGCGTCCATAACAGTCCGGATGGTTCTCTTCCCCTTTGGTCTGGATGACATGATGTTGAATATTTCCTAAAACAATTTGAAATGTGGACTCGTCAGACCACAGAACACTTTTCCACTTTGCATCAGTCCATCTTAGATGATCTCGGGCCCAGAGAAGCTGGCGGCGTTTCTGGATGTTGTTGATAAATGGCTTTCGCTTTGCATAGTAGAGCTTTAACTTGCACTTACAGATGTAGCGACCAACTGTATTTAGTGACAGTGGTTTTCTGAAGCGGTCCTGAGCCCATGTGGTCATATCCTTCAGAGATTGATTTCGGTTTTTGATACAGTGCCGTCTGAGGGATTGAAGGTCACGGTCATTCAATGTTGGTTTTCGGCCATGCCGCTTACGTGGAGTGATTTCTCCAGATTCTTTGAACCTTTTGATGATATTATAGACCGTAGATGTTGAAATCCCTAAATGTCTTGCAATTGCACTTTGAGAAACGTTGTTCTTAAATTGTTTGACTATTTGCTCACACAGTTGTGGACAAAGGGGTGTACCTCGCCCCATCCTTTCTTGTGAAAGACTGAGCATTTTTTAGGAAGATGTTTTATACCCAATCATGGCACCCCACCTGTTCCCAATTAGGCTGCACACCTCTGGGATGTTCCAAATAAGTGTTTGATAAGCATTCCTCAACTTTATCAGTATTTATTGCCACCTTTCCCCAACTTCTTTGTCATGTGTTGCGGGCATCAAATTCTAAAGATAATGATTATTTGCAAAGAAAAAAAATGTTTATCAGTTTGAACATCAAATATGTTGTCTTTGTAGCATATTCAACTGAATATGGGTTGAAAATTATTTTCAAATCATTGTATTCTGTTTATATTTACATCTAACACAATTTCCCAACTCATATAGAAACAGGGTTCGTATGTATGTGTATATTATACAAACGTTTGTGTATAAAAAAAAAAAAATATATATATATATATATATATATATATATATATATATATATATATATATGTAAGTTTAGGTTTAAAATCCCTTGACGCAAACAAGCTTGTAGGGATGATATAGCCTCCGTGTTTTTTCCTTACCTAACGCATTTATATATATATATATATATATACATATATATATAAATGCGTGGTTTATATATATGTGTATGTATATGCGTGTATATATATATATATATATATACATATATATATATATATATATATATATATACATGGATATTAAAATGACATTTTAAAGCTTTAAACAGACAGTAAGAGGAAGTAGAAAACTTTCAACCCAAGTTTTTAGTCGCTGCCTGTAATTGCTTTTTTATGCAATAATTCCACTGCAGCCCTTGTGGACATCTTAAATAACTTCATCACATTTGTTATATGACCACAAAAAAGATCTTCTTGGGAGGTCTCACTCTCTACCGAGACTCACTATGAGTCATAAATCAGACCCAAAATGAAGAAATTAACTTTAAATTGAGATGAATTCTGCTATACAAAGCTCGAAGCTGAAATAGTGACAATCCAAATTGGATGTATTGAACATTTCACTGCGTTGCTACTGACTGTTGTCATCCGTCTGGTCAGGGTTAGGAACCAGTCTGCAGTTGTCTGGGCCGGGCGGAATGGAATCGGGGATTCCGTCATTGTCGTCGTCGTCGTCGCACTCGTCTCCCAACCCGTCTTTGTCGCTGTCTAGCTGGGAGCTGTTGATCACGTAGGGGCAATTATCCTTGGAGTCCTGGTGACCATCTCCATCGCTGAAGGGGAGAGGGGATAAATGTGTTGTTAGCAACAATGATAAATGTTAATAAATGTTCATTCATTAATCACAGGCTCGGTACCTGTCCTGGTTTGTGTCACAGGAGTCACCCACAAGATCGTTGTCCACATCAGACTGAAAGCAGATCAATTATGTTAGAGTGCTTTACTATTATTATTAAATATAGATCTTGTATGGCAGGGGTTGGGAACCTTTTTGGCTGAGAGAGCCATGAAAGCCAAATATTTTAAAACGTATTTCCCTGAGAGCCCTATCATATTTTTTTAACACTGAATACAACTACATGTGTGCATTTTTTCATTAAAACCAACATTTTTTAGAGTATAATAAGTCTCTAATTCTTTTTAATAACATTGTTATTTCTTGAACAGGTGCGGTAGAAAACGGTTGGATGGATTAACATGCTTGAGAATGTTTTATATGTTGAAAGTTATTTTTAACATCGTGATTAACTGCATAATTATTCAGTACATATCGTGTTAAGCAATGTCAGCTAAGATTTATCTGAGAGCCAGATGCGGTCATCAAAAGAGCCACATCTGGCTCTAGAGCCATAGGTTCCCTACCCCTGTTGTATGGCCTTTAAGGACTTGGGTTAGGTCCTTATTCCTTATCCATTAACCTGGTTTGGGTTGGGGATGTCCGGGCAGCTGTCACAGGCGTCTCCCACACCGTCTCCATCCCGGTCCAACTGGTCTCGGTTCTGGACGAGCTGGCAGTTGTCCAGAAAGTTCTTCAAGCCTGATGACCCGCTCCCCCCCCCCCACACCATCAGTCAATCATTTGTGTTTTCATTATCTTCTAAATAATTATTTTTCTTTTAAACCAGAACATCCTTCCACAGAAATTAACCATACTATTTAAGTGTATAATAGTATATCGTTTTTTTTTTTTATCCCTGATATTTTTCATATTTTTGTACTTGACTTTTTAAATGTTGTATATCTTCTTTATTCCTTCTGCATATTGCACCCACTTGGTAAAGTGTGTCTTTACCTACTGATGTTATTTTATATGACATTATTTAAAGGCCTAATGAAACCCACTACTACCGACCACGCAGTCTGATAGTTTATATATCAATGATGAAATATTAACATTGCAACACATGCCAATACGGCCTTTTTAGTTTACTAAATTGCAATTTTAAATTTCCCGCGGAGTTTCTCGTTGAAAACGTCGCGGAATGATGACGCGTGCGCGTGACGTCACGGACTGTCAGGACATATTAGCGCAGCACCATTTGCGGCTAAAAGTCGTCTCTTTTCATCACGCAATTAAACAGTATTCTGGACATCTGTGTTGCTGAATATTTTGCAATTTGTTCAATTAATAATGGAGAAGTCAAAGTAGAAAGATGGAGTTGGGAAGCTTTAGCCTTTAGCCACACAAACACATGGTGATTCCTTGTTTAAAATTCCCGGAGGTGAATCTTTACTATGGATCAGAGCGGTCAAGCGAACATGGATCCCGACCACATGTCAATTGGCAGGTTTCGGTGAGAAAATTGTGGTTAAAAAGTCGCCTCTTACCAGAGATCAGCTGAGCTTGTGCCGTCCATGCAGCTGATGTCGACTTCCCTCAGAGACTGGCCTCAAGACACCGGTGGACACACCCCTCCGACTATCAGGTACTATTTAATCTCACTAAAACACTAGCAACATAATAGAAAGATAAGGGATTTCCCAGAATTATCCTAGTAAATGTGTCTAAAAACATCTGAATCCATCCAAATGCAATTGCCTTTTTTGTTTTAACTTTATTTATTTTTTTTTTTTTTTGTAATCCTTCGCTATCAATATCATCATCCACAAATCTTTAATCTTCGCTCAAATTAATGGGGAAATTGTTGTTTTCTCGGTCCGAATAGCTCTTTTTGTTGGAGGCTCCCATTAAAAACAATGTGAGGATGTGAGGAGCCCTCACCCTTGTGACGTCATCGTCTGCGACTTCCGGTAAAAAGGCAAGGCTTTTTTATCAGCACCAAAAGTTGTGAACTTTATCGTCAATGTTCTTTACTAAATCCTTTCAGCAAAAATATGGCAATATCGCGAAATGATCAAGTATGACACATAGAATGGACCTGCTATCCCCGTTTAAATAAGAAAATCTCATTTCAGTAGGCCTTTAAATTGTTCTACTTTTTATGTCATTTATGTATGCATATCTTATTTGTATTGACTATTATAACATACTCTTATAATTAGACATTATTCGGACTGTAATTCTTCACGGTGTCCTGGCTGAATGAGCAGGTATCGGACACCGTGGACTGCACACTGGCCGAGAGTTAGTGGGCGGCCGAGGGTGGAGTCGGCTCTCTTGGTTACTTTGTTGGGTCTGCTCCAGTCTCTGACCGTGCTCCTTCCACCCCAGCAGACGATGCTGTGGAACATCACAGAGGCCACCACAGTGCATATGTTTTTTTTTGTTGTTGTTGTTATTACTTTTGTAGTTGTACGTAGAATTGGCTGATTGCATCAGCTCTGTTACGATCCGCCGCCCGGATCATATATTGTTTTGGGTTTTGAGTCCTTTTGTGTTTTGCCGATCATTTGGAGTCTTCCTGTTCTTAGTTTTTGCACTTCCTTATTTATTTTGTCTCCGTGGTTTCTGATTCGTTCCACCTGCTCTAGTTTCTGACGCGCACCGGTGTTTTGATTATTGCTTTAGTATCTAAGCCTGCCTTTGACCTCAGTTCTGTCTGGTTTGTTTGCCTCATGCAACAATCACGTTGGTATATCTTGTATGTCTTTACTATTGCTAAGTCTCGCCTTAGCTTCGCGTGCGCTTGGCACGTCTATTTTGGACTCTTGAACTCGATACTAGTTAGCATTAGCTTCTTGTGCGTTCGGCACGCCTTTTCTTTTGCCCTTTGTACCAGTGTTCTTTTATTTTTGTATATTAAATCAAGTCTTACCTGCAATTCCTGCCTGTCTTGGTCCTCGTGCATCTTGGGGTGACTCAACACGCATCACAATGCGCTTACAACGCGACAAGCTCTACTCTTTTAATGTCTTTAATGTCATTTGTGTTCTTTGGTGATTGCCTCAGTCTGGACCCCCTCTCTGGGGCCCAAGCTTAGATGTAATTTTTTTTTCTTACCCCCCCAGCTTTTACCTGTTTCTCACCTTTTTTGTAAGGTGCACCGGAAATTGGCAGACCCATCAGCGATCCTGTTCTGTCTCCCTGTAATGTTTGTCTGATCTTGAATGGGATTGTGCTGAAAATCTTAATTTCCCCTTGGGGATTAAAAAAGTATTTTTAATTCTGATTTACATCAGATTATTTAATCACATAAATTAGTGTGTATTTTCATGCATTGCATTTTTCTGTAAGGAATTATTATTTTTTATTATTGCAAATTATTTACAAACACTTTAAAAATAATTACTATAATGTATTTTAGGTTTGTTAGGTTATGTTGATTTTTAGATAATAATGCATACATTTTCTTTCCTTTAAACCGAAGGTTGTTATTTGTCAATGCACCACTAGGACGCACTGTTGCTCTGCACTTAAAGAATGTTTTTTTTCTTTTTTTTCAAGTAAATTCGTTCAGTGAGGCAGCATCAGCACTATAAATGCATAAAGGTCAAAGAGAAGCAAAAGAGAATTTTTTTTTTTTTTTTAGTCCTGTGGGGGTTTTTAGATGTAATCACACTGGTGAACGATTGAAGCTCCTTTTTCAGTTTGGGGCCAGACATTCTTTTTTTTTCCTCCTCTCATTTTAGGATGCTGCATCTAGTGCTGACATGAGGAAGCATGCAGAGCGTCACTATACACATGTCGTACCTAAATATAGTAGTGGTAGGGTTGCATGATGCTGCTTATGCAAGACTGGCATCACTACTATTGCGTACCGTCTCCGTCCATGTCGTCATCGCAGGCGTCCCCTTTGCCGTCGCCATCTGTGTCCCTCTGGTCGGGGTTCTCCACCATGCGGCAGTTGTCGCAGGCGTCTCCGTGCGTGTCCTTGTCGCTGTTCCTCTGATCCAAATTAGGTCTTAACCAGCAGTTGTCCTAAAAAGACACAACAAAGTAATAAAGGCGTTTGCCTGGGTTCGCTCTGCTATCCGAACTTGACAAAAGACCTGCTCGTTCAGGATGCCGTCGCCATCCGCGTCGTCGTCGCAGGCGTCTCCTTGGCCGTCTCTGTCGGCGTCCTCTTGGCCGGAGTTTGGAACGAAGACGCAGTTGTCCTGTCAAGACATCGGCAAACTTCGTAGACCAAATCGTATATGGATGTGTAGTTGCTCTACCTTGTGGTGAAGTTAGTGAACTGCATCTTTATCAGTCATTTAACTCTTTCACACCAAACAGACGGTTAAAATGTTCTGATTTACGGTAGAGATGTTTTGATCAGGGTTTTGTACTGCCGTTTCCGATACCAATCATACCCATGAATAAGATCGGCAGATAACAGTAGCGGGCCGTGCGTTTCCCACCTAGGCCTTCAGTGATATCCGAC
Organism: Nerophis ophidion; assembly: GCF_033978795.1. Taxonomy (NCBI): domain Eukaryota; kingdom Metazoa; phylum Chordata; class Actinopteri; order Syngnathiformes; family Syngnathidae; genus Nerophis; species Nerophis ophidion. Next base: position 12,709,155 of record NC_084627.1, on the reverse strand, counting down.
TTCAATGATTACCTCTCAAAGAAACATCATTTATGTCAGCACATGACCATTGCTGGAGAAATACTATACAGAAACACATTTACGCCCTACTGAGCATTGAAAAACACCAACAGTGTACAAAACGGGTTATTTTCTGGCGCATTTAAAAATCAATAAATCTGCATCAGCATTTAAAAGATATCTTATGCGGTAATGTCAAAATTAAAATTGCAAAATACATATTAGACGTGAAAAAATAAAGAAATACAATTTGTAAAACCCATTTGACGCCGTATAAGCCAGTGGTACCGCTCGTACCGTCGGTTGATTTGAGTGGAAATGGCGGGTATTTACCCATTTCATTGCTACAACAGCTGAGCTAGCTTCCGGGGTTGGCCAACATTGTCTCACAAGATTAGTTTCTCTTTAAATATCCTTCTTGAAAATGGTCTTGCAAATATAAATCTGCCACCTAATCAACGTTTTGTTCTCCTTCTCTGTGGGTTAAAAGAGTGAGTACCGCTTATTTCTCCGCTGGCCGGGTATAGCTTCGGTGCCACTTTCTGCGGTTGTAAATCACAACTTGTGAGTGGATATTGACTTTGGAGTGACAAGTGAGTATCCAATCACAGTCTCGTTAACATCAGGCTACCTACTGTATGTAGGCTACTGCCAACAACTTCTGATCTGATTGGCTATCGCAACTGTCTCTCAATTCTATGTGTTCTCAAATTCATCTGCTAACGGTCCCGGTGAGTATCCAATCACAAACGCCTAATCGTCACGTTCAACGTGAGGCCATCTAGAAGTCCTTACTGACAACAACTCGTGTTCTGATTGGCTATGGCAATTATCTATCAACTGTATGTGCCTGTTCACTTACAGTGCACAGACATTGGTCAGATTTGGTACAGCATGGCAACATAAGCTAGCGGAATTCTGATTGGATACAAACTCTAAATTAAAAAAACAACAGCACTGGAAGGAGCATAATATGACATGAAGAGAATATGAATACTTTTACATATTTTGAGAAAGTCAATTAAAAACTACTTTTATCTAGAATTATGATCATGATTTCCAATTATGTTTGGCCAGCAGAGAAGACCTTGCTGGCCTTGACTGCACACCACTGGCTGATACCAATACCGATACAGATCACACTTATTAGCTGTACATTTTTCTATTCATTCATGCTGAGTTCTATTGACAGCTTAACAATATCAACACAATATTTAAGTACTTCCTTATTTCGTTTTATTACATACAATTGTTTGAGTAAAACAAAGTCAATAGTGCACAATAACTTAAGAAAATAAAAAAGTACTCTCCTCTACACATTTAAAACCTTAAAGTCCTCCCCTGTCTAGGATGTTATTACTTGAGTTCATAAACATTAGTAAAAACAACAATAAAAAATTATTTCCAGAAAATAAAAATATCGACCTAATCACTCTAGTATTGTTTATATACTGACACTACCCATGGTATCGACACCACCGATATATGGATCGATCCGCGCTCTTACGTGTTGTGTAGTGACTGTGACAATGCTGACACACAGACAGTTGCTGTTATTTTATTCTCTCTCTAGACTCTCCAGACTCTTATTAATCTACTCAATTATTCTTGGCTTGATCTCGGTGTTTAGCATGTTGGCTACCTCCTCCAGTGATAATGGTAATTGAAGATGATACTAAGAAATGCAGTTTATTTGCTGTATTGGAGGTGATTAGTTGTATTAACTTAGGAGGACTTCTGTACACTCAGTATGTAAAGACATAATTACCTGCTAGCCACTTGTCACCCGGGGGACTAAAAGTAAATATCAATCAATCATTTGTGTTTTCATTTTCTTCTAAATAACTATTTTTCTTGTAAAATAGAAAATCCTTCCACAGAAATTAACCACACTATTAAAGTATTTAATAGTATATATTGGTTTTTTTTATTCCTGATATTTTGCATATTTTTGTACTTGATTTTTTAAATGTTGTATATCTTCTTTATTCCATCTGCATATCTACCCATTTTGTACAGTTTTCCTTTACCATACTGATAGTTAATGTATTTAATGTATTGGCTGATATTTTGCATAACATTATTCAAATTGTTACACTTTTTACATCATTTATTTATGCTTATCTTATTTTGTATTGACTATTATAACATAGTCTCTATAATTAGACGTTAATTTTAATGTAATTCCATTGATTTACATCAGAGTATTTAATCACAGAAATTAGTGTTTTTTTTATTTATTAAATTTTTCTGTAAGAAATTATATATTTTTTTAATATTGCAAGTTATTTACGAACACTATTAGGTTTATTAAGTTATTTAGATTTTTAGATAATAATGCATACATTTTCTTTCCTTTAAACCAGGCCTGGGCAATTACTTTGACTCGGGGGCCAAATTTAGAGAATAAAAATGTGTCTGGGGGCCGGTCTATCTATTTTTACGAAAACTAATACAAAACCTCACAATCAAGTCTAATTGAATGCTAAAAACGTTATGACAGACCGCCCTAAAAACGGAATGGAATTTAAATGTTTTCTATGACAGATAAAACCTTGAATATTGACAGCATAAGAACGTCACCCCCACTCTCAATCAACATATTTTACAATCAAGCCAAATGCAACAAAAATGCAAAAAACACAACGAAATATGAACGCAAAGAGTTAAATATAAACCCACCTACAATCTGATACATCTGATACATCACTAAGCTTTCAAACTTTCTTGTAAAAATCTCCTTCCGCGTCTGTCTCTGACACCCACATTTCAGGCTGGCTGCTCTGGAAACACTCTGTGGAAACGCTCCCCACCACACTGCTTGGTGCCTCGTCTGTTCGGCTGTGACATAGATTACCATAGTAACTCGTAGGGTTGTACGGCACACGGGTATTGGTATAGTACCGCGATACTAATGAATCATATTCGGTACCATACCGCCTCTTAAAAGTACTGGTCCGCCACACCGTATGATTTTTGGTTAAAATAAAGCCAATAATGCTATTTTTTCTGGTCCCCTTTAATTAGAAAAAGTATCGAAAAGTACCGAAAAGCATCAAAATAATATTGGTATCAGGACTAAACTAGTCACTAAAATATCATACAAAAGCGCAGATTTCAACCATTGAAATACTTAGTATACAGTAGTTCAAGAATTACGGTCATTAAAAACATGACTGTACATCATAATGTCAGCTACAGTTTCCATCTTAACGATCTAAAAATATTATTTGGGAATGTCCAGCAGGCCAGATTGAAAAGCTTAACGGGCCGCATGTGGCCCCCGGGCCTTACTTTGGCCAGGTCTGCTTTAAACGGAAGGTTGTGATTGGTCAATGCACATCTAGTGATGATGGTGTCACTGTCTGTCTGTGTCTGTTTGTCTCTGTGTGTCTTTGGGAGAGTGGCCGTGTTTTGGGCGTAGGCTTGGCTCCAGCTTTCAGCCTGGCACAGCTGATCCCAGCACCCTAATCACTCACCTGCCTGCCATCAACTCATCACATGCAGCCTACAAATGTTTGGACTTCACTCCGCGCGATTTCCAGATTGTTTCACCTTTCTACATGTGGTAACGCTTCTCGCCAGTTTGTCCTAGAATTCTAGCACTTTTGAAAATCTTGCAAACCTGCTATTTTTGTGTTTTTTGGCTCCTCATCTTACCCATGTCTTTTTTCTGCCTTCAGTTCCCCACCTGCCATGTGTGCCTGCCTCAGCCTGCTAGCCTCAGTGTGCTCTCCTGGACTGCAAAGCCAAGGACTACAAGCTCCTTCCTTTCCCTCAGGTTTTATTAATAATAACCCTTGAACTCTAATTCAGCTTGTCTTTTCTGCATTTGGGTCCACCAGTTTTACCCACCGTGACAGATGGTACTTGATGATGATACTTAAGATACTAAGAAATGCAGTTTATTTGCTGTATTGGAGATGATTAATAATAACTTCGAAGAACTGCTCTATACTCAGTATGTAAACACAAAATTAGCTGCTAGCCACTTGTCATCCGGGGCACTACAAGTAAATACAGTGCCAGGCAGAGTGGATCCGCGTTTTAAAGTCATCACAAAAATCGACCAAATGGTCACAAGGCTAATTTACAGAAACTTCTTATTTCAGAGTAAAAGCAGCAGGTTTAGGTCCTATATTACCTTTTTACAATTAGCGTCCTTGCATTTGAGTTTCTCATCGGGATATCCATCGATGTCGGTGTCCTTCCCACATAAGTACCCGTTTCCAGCCCAGCCGATTCCACACTGAGAGATCAAAACAGGTCAGTCAGCATGTATGAAGATGGTGATGATGTTTACTCAAGCTATATGGAAGGTTTGTCCTGTACCTGGCAGGAAATGGAGCCGTCCCTCCCAGCGACACACTGGGCGTTGATGTCGCAAGGATTGGTCAGGCTATTAGCACAGCTGATCTCGGGCTTGCAGCCTTTCACCTGGTCTCCTGTGAAGCCCGTCTTACAGCTGCCGCAGTTATACGAGCCCTGTGGGGACGCAGAGACATCTGCTCACACGTCTGCTACTAGTAAATGAAGGTTCTGGTCATGTGATGTCTCACCGCAGAATTGTGACAGACGGAGTTGGCCGCGCAGCCGCCATTGTTTGGTCCTTTGCATTCGTCGATGTCGTCACACACCTGAAAAGAAGCCCAGTAGTCGGAAACATGAGGCTCTAATTAAGTGTTTTTCAACCACTATGCCGCGGCGCATGTGCCGTGAGATACAGTCTGGTGTGCCGTGGGAGATTATTTAGTTTCAGCTATTTGGGTTTAAAATGTTTTTTGCAAACCAGTTATTGTCCGCAAATGATGTGTTGTTGTTGAGTGTCTGTACTGTCTAGAACTCGACAGAGTAACCGTGTAATACTCTTCCATATCAGTAGGTGGCAGCCGGTAGCTAATAGCTTTGTAGATGTCGGAAACAGCAGGAGGCAGCGTGCAGGTAAAAATAAACAAAAGGCGAGTGCCCCTAACAAAAAGGCATTGAAGCTTAGGGAAGGCTATGCAGAACACTAAAACTGAGCTGGCTACAAAGTAAACAAAAACAGATTGCTGGACGACAGCAAAGACTTACTGTGGAGGAAAGACGGCGTCCACAATGTACATCCAAACATTACAATCAAAAATGTCCCCACAAAGAAGGATAAAAACAACAGAAAAATGTTTGACTGCTAAAACAAAGTAGATGCGGGAAATATCGCTCAAAGGAAGACATGAAACTACTACAGGAAAATACCAAAAAACAGGAAAAGCCACCAAAATAGGAGCGCAAGACAAGAACTAAAACACTACACACAGGAAAACAGCAAAAAAGTCCAAATAAGTCAAGGTGTGATGTGACAGGTGGTGACAGTACACCTACTTTGAGACAAGAGCTATATTGATGCATGCTTGGTTATGCTTTAAAGTCATATCCAACAATTGTGACGACTTTTTACTGTCAACTGAGTTTTCTTTTTTAAAGATTTCTGCTGGTGGTGTGCCTCCGCAATTTTTCAAAGCAAAAAATGCGATGAGGTGGCGACTTGTCCAGGGTGTACCCCGCCTTCCGCCCGATTGTAGCTGAGATAGGCGCCAGCGCCCCCCGCGACCCCAAAAGGGAATAAGCAGTAGAAAATGGATGGATGGATGGAAAATGTGCCTTGGCTCAAAAAAGGTTGAAAAACACTGCTCTAATTTAATACTTTCACAAAATAATTTTAGTGTAGCTCGCTTTGCTTCACCAGGTGTGTCATTGCCCAATGCAACAAAATATAATGACTTCTTCCTTGATCCTCTGCAAAGTTACACTTTTTTTCCCCCAACTCTGACAACAAACTAACTCACTCAATAAATAACGAAACAATGTGACTGAGTAACTGAGTGACTTACAAACTTATGGAAAAAATAAGGACTAACGTTACCAACTTGCCCACAGATTGACTAAATTAGTGACCTGACCAATAATCAACTGCTCTTCTAACACAATAACAAGCTAACAAATGAATTACTGACTGACTAACTCACTGACACACTGGCAAAACAGCTGATAAAGCAAACTAAAAACTCACTAACAAACTAAATAAAACATTAGCTGACTAACTGATGAATCTAACTAATTGATAGTATAACAAATTATCTAACTAACCAACTAACTAACCAACAAACTAATCAACTAAATAACTAATCAATTAACCAACCAATTAATCAACCAACTAACTAATTACATCAATGAATACATAGCTAACTAATTAATAAGCAAACAAATTACCAAAATGAAAACAAACTAGCAAGATATCTAAATTGATTGATCTACTAACCAGCCTAAAAGATAACTAACTGGCCGACTGACTGACTGACTGACTGACTGACTGACTGACTGACTGACTGACTGACTGACTGACTGACTGACTGACTAGCTGACGTACTGTTTAGCTAACAAATTAGCAAAGCGAACAAAAAAACCAACTTGCCGATCTATCAGCTAACTAGCTAGGTAATGAATTAATGGACTAACTTGCTGATCCATCAACTAACTATAGCTAAAGAACGGACTAACTTGCTGACTAACAAACACTATCTAAAAATGACTGACTAAATCAATGACTGAATAGCTAATTGATAAGTAAATTAATTAGCAAAGTAAACAACTAACTAACCACTTGATGATCTGTTAATTAACTAGCTAACTGGATACCAATATAACTAACTAACTAACTAACTAACTAACTAACTAACTGCATCAATGAATTAATAGCTGACTGATTAATAAGGAAACAAATTAGCTAAACTAAAACAAACAGCTAACCTGTTGATTGATGAACTAATTAGACTATTAAGGTAACTAACTAACTAACTAACTAACTAACTAATTAAATAACTAACTAACTAACAAAACCAATGACTGAATAGCTAACTTACTCTTCAGCTAACAAATTAGCAAAGCGAACAAAAAAACTAACTTGCCGATCCATCAGCTAACTAGCTAGGTAATGAATTAACGGACTAACTTGCTGATCTATGAATTAACTATGGATAAAAAACGGACTAACTTACTGACTAACAAACACACTATCTAAAAACGACTGACTAAATCAATGACTGAATAGCTAACTAACTGATAAATAAATCAATGAGCAAAGTAAACAAACAACTAACTAACCACTGGATGATATGTCAATTAAACAGCTAACTGGCTACTGATCTAACTAACTAACTAACCAACTGGCTAGCTAACTAACTAACTAACTAACTAACTAACTAACTAACTAACTAACTAACTAACTAACTAACTAACTAACTAACAAAATGAATGAATAGTTGACTTACTGATAAACTCACTAATTTGCAAGGTACCGTAAGACTGATAAGCTAACTAATAAGCAAACCAATTGATTTATAATCTGATTACTCGACAAATTAAATATGTCACTAACTGATTAGGGCAGCACGGTGAGACAGGGGTTAGGGCGTGTGTCTCACAACAAGAAGGTCCTGGGTTTGATCCCCGGGCTCAAGGTCTTTCTGTGTGGAGTTTGTACGTTTTCCCCTTGACTGTGTGGGTTCCCACCGGGTACTACGGCTTCCTCCCACCCCCAAAGACATGTAGCTGGGGATAGGTACATTGGCAACATTAAATGGTCCCAAGTGTGTGAGTGTAAGTGTGAATGTTGTCTGTCTATCTGTGTTGGTCCTGTGACAAGCGGGAGAAAAAGGATGCATGGACTATCTTGCTAGCAGAGTACCTTTGCAATGGAGTGACTGAGTAAGGAATAGAACAACTAACAAAGTCTCTTGCCTGTTGATTTTTAGGTAATGTTGTGGTTGCAATGCATCATGTTCAAACATGGTATGTAAATAAAGTAACCAAACTAGCGTATGTATCAAAGATTGTACCTGTTTGTTTGTCTGGGCGAAGAGCACTCCGACGCCCTCCATTGGCAGGCCGGTGTAGCCCAGAGGACAGGCCTCGCAGCGGAAGCCGGGCGCCGTGTTGATGCACTTCACCCCGGGGAAGCAGGGGTTAAACTGACACTGCGAGGAGAAGAAGAGCGTAAAAATGGAAACCGGTCGCATTTCAGCCCAGAGATCTGGGAAGCGCTGCTGATATCAACAGCTGAAATAAATGGACTATATCATATTCACTTTTATTAAATACCACAAGACTCTGTGTTCCTTTCAATAATCCCACTGTGAGATTATGTTAGAAAATAAAAAGATGTGTCTAATTTCCAGCAGACCTTTTGACGCCTGCTTCGACCTTTTTTTCATTGACTCTAATCTAAAAAAAAAAATAGAATCTTCCTTTACTCCACTGGCCCTCTATTCTGGTAGGGCCCCTGACTTCTCTGTTTGCAGTTGGCCAAGCTACTTTTTGCTTTGAAATTTTGAAAATGTTCTTGTTTTTGGAAGGTCTGGGGGAAGGTACGGTCCGTGTACCTTCCGTTCATTCTATTTCCAATTCTTGAAGGGGAACATTATCACCAGACCTATGTAAGTGTCAATAAACACCTTGATGTTGCAGAAAAAAGACCATATATTTTTTTAACCGATTTCCGAACTCTAAATGGGTGAATTTTGGCGAAATAAATGCCTTTCTATTATTTGCTATCAGAGCGAACCTAGGTAGTCAACCGCCATTTTCTCAAACACATAAACATCGAGTCAAATCAGCTCTGTTATTTTTTGTTTTTTCGACTGTTTTCCGTACCTTGGAGACATCATGCCTCGTCGGTGTGTTGTCGGAGGGTGTAACGACGTGATCAGGGACGGATTCAAGTTTATTTACGTAGAATGTATTACGTAGAAACATGCTATTTAGGCTAGCTGTATGTACATTTGTAGCTATATTTGCATCCAGCCTTTCCCTCCACCCACATTTAATGCCAAACAAACACTTACCAATCGACAGATTTAAGTTGCTCCAGTGTCACAAGATGCGAAAGTCCCGATCGTTTGGTCTGCACATTTTACCGGCGATGCTAAGACAGACATGGCACAGAGATGTATGGATATCCTGCAGATGCATTTCCAACGATAAAGTCAACAAAATCACAAAGGTGAGTTTTGTTGATGTTATTGACTTATGTGCTAATCAGACATATTTGGTGGCGGCGTGACTGCCAGCTAATTGATGCTAACATGCTATTTAGGCTAGCTGTATGTACATTTGTAGCTATACTTGCATCCAGCGTTTCCCTCCACCCACATTTAATGCCAAACAAACACTTACCAATCGACAGATTTAAGTTGCTCTAGTGTCACAAGATACAAAAGTCCCGATCGTTTGGTCTGCACATTTTACCGGCGATGCTATGGTAGACATGGCCGAATATCGTCAATAGCTATTCGCTCAATAGCTTCAGTTTCTTCTTCAATTTCGTTTTCGTTATCTGCCTCCATACTCCGACCATCCGTTTCCATTCATGGGTAATCTGTTGAATCGCTTAAGCTGCTGAAATCCGAGTCTGAATCCGAGCTAATGTCGCTATATCTTGCTGTGCTATCCGCCTGGATAGCATGTATATCACTGGATGACGTCACAGGAAAATGGACGGTGGCTTCACAGATAGCGAAAATCAGGCACTTTAAAGCCTTTTTTCGGGATATTTCACGATGGGTAAAATTTTGAAAAAAACTTAGAACAATAAAATAAGCCACTGGGAACTGATTTTTATTGGTTTTAACCCTTCTGAAATTGTGATAATGTTCCCCTTTAAATGCAAATCAAAACACACATTTCTGGCCATTTGTTCTGTTTTCATTTCTGAAACAAAAGTTGGACAACTATTTAATGACATTTTTTTAAAACCACAACAGGACTCCTGCTAAACAAAGATGTTAGCGTTATGCCAAAAACATGCTAAACGCAAAGGAAAATCTAAAATAGAGTTTCCGGTTCAATTAGTCATCACACAGATGACCACCCATTTTTGCATTTTAGATGAAATTTTGATGTGTTTATCTGGAAAAAAACAACAGGAAGACAGCACAAAATCAAATTTTATAGGTGTACATTAATGGAAATCAACCCTTATTTTATTGTTTTCAAATCTGCCAAATATAATACAAATCAAAAAACGGCCTTAATTTTGATTTTTGATTCACGTTTAAGAATTGGAAATAGAATGAGCGAAAGGTTCATTCTATTTCCAATTCTATTATTTGATTTTTAGTATATATGGCAGATCTTAAAACAAACAAAAAAAAACACTAGCCCTCTCAGTGGCCTAGTGGTTAGAGCAGGCCTGGGCAATTATTTTGACCCGAGAGCCACATTTAGAGAAAAAAATGTGTCTGGGGGCCGGTGTATATTTCTATCTATGTATATATAAATATAAATATACGCACGCACGCACACAAACAAACATATATAAGCTGTGACAATCTGCTGTACAATATGTGTCTGTTTGGGTCCTATTCTTAGGAACACTAATACAAAACCTCACAATAATGTCAGATTGAATTCTAAAAACGTTATGACAGACCGCCTTAAAGGGGAACATTATCACAATTTCAAAAGGGTTAAAAACAAAAATCAGTTCCCAGCGGCTTGTTTTATTTTTCGAAGTTTTTTTCAAAATTTTACACCTCCCGGAATATCCCGAAAAACTGCTTCAAAGTGCCTGATTTTCACCATCGCTATATCCACCCGTCCATTTCCCTGTGACGTCTTACAGGGCTGCCACTACAAACAACATGGCGGTTACCACAGCAAGATATAGCGACATTAGCTCGGATTAAGACTCGGATTTCAGCGGTTTAAGCGATTCCACAGATTACATATGTATTGAAACAGATGGTCGGAGTATGGAGGCAGATAGCGAAAACGAAATTGAAGAAGAAATTGAAGCTATTGAGCGAATAGCTATTGACGCTATTCGGCCATAGCATGGATGTACCTAATGAAGTGGCCCATAGCATGGCTGCCTTATTAGCATCGCCGGTAAAATGTGCGGACCAAACGATCAGGAATTTCACAACTTAAATCTGTCGATTGGTAAGTGTTTGTTTCGCATTAAATGTGGGTATCTAGTTTCAAATGTACATACAGCTAGTGTAAATAGCATGTTAGCATTGATTAGCGTAGCATGTTAGCATCGATTAGCCAGCAGTCATGCCGTGACCAAATATGTCTGATTAGCACATAATTCAACAACATCAAAAAAACTCACCTTTGTAATTTCGTTGACTTAATCGTTGCAAATGCATCTGCACGTTATCCATACATCTCTGTGCCATGTCTGTCTTAGCATCGCCGGCAGACACTCTGGCAAATTCAATGGGGGTCCGGCGGCAGATTTCTTGCCAGTGGTGCAACTTGAATCCCTCCCTGTTAGTGTTGTTACACCCTCCGACAACACACCGGCGAGGCATGATGTCTCCAAGGTTCCAAAAAATAGTCGAAAAAACGGAAAATAACAGAGCTGAGACCCGGTGTTTGTAATGTGAAAATGAAAATGGCGGCTGTATTACCTCGGTGACGTCACGTTCTGACGTCATCGTTAAAAGACCGATAAACAGAAAGGCGTTTAATTTGCCAAAATTCACCCATTTAGAGTTCGGAAATCGGTTTAAAAAATACATGGTCTTTTTTCTGCAACATCAAGGTATATATTGATTCTTGCATAGGTTTGGTGATAATATTCCCCTTTAACAAACGGACTGGAATTTTAAATTTTCTACTGAATGAGACACCCAGAATGTGGGATTTACAATATTAACTATGGAAGATAAAACACTGAATATTGACAACATAAGAACGTCACACCCCCTCTCTGTCCACATATTTTACGATCAAGCGAAACGCAACAAAAATGCAACAAACACAGTAAAATATAAATGCGTAGGGTAAAAAAACAACAACATCTACATTCTGATATAATATCACTTTTCTTGTAGAACTTTGCTGTAAAAATCTCCTTCCGCGTCTGTCCCTGACACCCACATTTCAGGCCACTGTGGAAACGCTCCCCACCCACTCTGTTTGGTGCCTCGTCTGAGCTGCTGTGTCTTAGATGACAATAGTAACTAATTAGATGACCATAGCAACTAGTTAGATTACCATAGTAACTAACTAGATGACCATAGCAACTAGTTAGATGACCATAGTAACTAATTAGATGACCATAGTAACTAACTAAATGACCATAGCAACTAGTTAGATTACCATAGTAACTAATTAGATGACCATAGTAACTAATTAGGTGACCATAGCAACTAATTAGTTTGCCATAGTAACTAGTATATAATTCAAAAGCGCAGATTCTAACCATTAAAAGACTTAGTATAGTTGAAGACTTACGGTCATTAGAAAACATGACTGCACATCATAATGGCAGCTACACTTTCCATTTTAAACATCTAAAACAATGATTTGGGAAAATCCGGCGGGCCACATTGAAAAGCTCAACGGGCCGCATGTGGCCCCCGGGCATTAAATTGCCCAGGTCTGGGTTTGAGTGTCCGTCCTGAGATGGGTAGGTTGTGAGTTCAAACCCCGGCCGAGTCATACCAAAGACTATGAATATGGGAGCCATTACCTCCCTGCTTGGTACTCAGCATCAAGGGTTGGAATTGGGGGTCAAATCACCAAAAATTATTCCCGGGCGCGGCGCCGCTGCTGCCCACTGCTCCCTTCACCTCCCAGGGGGTGAACAAGGGGGATGGGTCAAATACAGAGGACAAATTTCACGACACCTAGTGTGTGTGTGACAATCATTGGTACTTTAACTTTAACTTTAACAAATAAGGGTTGATTTTCATTAAAACATTGCCATGAAATTTGATTTTGTACGGTTTTCATTTTATGGATTTTTATTTTTCCAAAATAAACACAACAATCGAAAATATGTTAATCCAAAATGTAAAAATGCGTAGTTATCTTTGTGATGACAAATTGAACCGGAAGCAGTATTTTAGCTTTTTTTTCTCGTTTAGCATGTTTTTAGCATAACGATAACACCTTTGTTCAGCAGGCGTCCTATTGTCATTAAATTGTTGTCCAACTTCTGTTTCAGAAATGAAAATAGAAAAAACGGCCCGAAGTTTGTTTTTGGAATTGCAATTAAGAATTGGAAATAGAATGAACGAAGGGTACACAGTCTGGGTAGTGTCAGGATTTGTTTCTGACTGTCCTGTGTTTTCTTTCTCATGTGCTCACTTGTGTCATGAGTTCCACCTGTGAATTTTGACTTTTTAGGCACCACACGATTCGATTCAATTCTCGAGGGTAATGACACGATTCAGAATCGATTCTCGAATCAAAACGATTGTCAATTCAAAATCTATACTTCTGAATAACATTGAGTGCTAGCTCTATTATTAGCTACATTCCTCCATTAACTAAATCGGTGGTCAGCAACCAGTGGCTCTCGAGCCGCATGTGGCTTGTTAGTGCCAATCTAGTGGCTCCCTGGAGCATTTAAAAAAAAAAAAAGGATTGAAAATTAAAAATGATGGGAGAAAAATGTTTGTTTTGGTTTGGTATGTTTTTTGTTTGAGGACAAACATGACATCTGTGTGTATGCTTCACTAATGACAACTTTTGGAAAACAACCTACTAATTTCGGCGGTTCTTGAACTCACCATGGTTTGGACTGTGATGCAAAAGTTTGTTTACATGTAAAATTTTCCACTCCTACTTTGTCTCGTTTTGTCTACCAAACGTTTTATACTGTGCGTGAATGCAAAAAAGGTGATTGAACTGTTGGAGTGCTAATCAGGCATATTTGGTCAGTGTATGACTGCAAGCTAATCAATGCTAAAATGCTATTTAGGCTAGCTGTATGTAAATATTGCATCATTATGCGTCATTTGTAGGTATATTTGAGCTCATATAATATCCTTTACTTTTATCCTCTTTGTATATCATTTAGTTTTGCATGTCTCATGATACATTATCATTATTACGACATTTTCATATCGGCTGCATTTTTAATAGTTATTTGCGCGCCATGTTGTTCCAGACCACAGCAAATGTTACCAAGCTTGCCAAAGATAGTAATAAATCTTTTAGAATAAGACAGCCTGCCGTTTTCTTTAACTTGGACACACACATCTATACCTTTGGCCATTAAAAGACAGTCATTTCCAGGAGTTATTGCACGTTCATAGTAGCCTCTGATCTACTTATGTTGTCCAATGTTGTAAAAATATGTAGAATAAATGTTAAATTTTTACATTTCTGTAACAAAGATTTGCCTCAGCCTGCAACACATAGTCATTTTGATAGTAGGCTAATATAGACACTTACATCATGTGTTGTCTTCATTACAATACTTATACACGACCTCTAAAGGCCATAATGGCCACATGCATGGACAGCACCTTTTAGCTCTTATTTCTAAAATTATGTACACTACTGAATTGGGGTCTTATGCCGCTTATGTGGACACTTATACTGCCACCTGCTGGTGTCAGAAGAGTATAACATACAATAGAATTTGGAAAAAAGGAGTGTAAAAACTAAAATTTTTATTTCACAACATATGAAGTACACGTTTATGTACTTATGGACTAAGTACATCATATCAAAAGGGGATATTTAGTTTTTATTATAATTAGGGTCCAATAAGCCCAAATAGCAAGGAAAAATATAATGTAAACAAACAGCTTGGGCCTTAAGAGGTTGTTATTTTGATAGTAGGCTATTATAGCTAATACACGTTGTGTGTTGCCTTCATTATAAGAATCATATACGGTTTGTCATTTTGTGCGGCTCCAGACAGATTTGTTTTTTGTATTTTTGGTTCATTATGGATCTTTCAACGTTTTTGGTTGCCTACTCCTAAACTAGATAAACAGCTCTATTAATAGTACTACATTTAAAAAAAAATAAAAATGTTTTTAAAATTTTTTTTTTTTAATGAAATTCTACCCACACATTTAATAAAGTCAAATACAACTAAGGCAACAGGATAAGTATCCAATACTTCCCTTTTCTAAAGTAAATCTGTACAGCAGATATTTTGGCATTTATATCAAACAATATGATATGCCTGAGTAGCTGGGCAGTAAAATTGAAACATAAATAAATAAATACATAAAAAAGAAAAATACATTTTTGATTTTTTTTTTATCGATTAAGAATTGTTACAATTCGAAAATCCATTTTTCTGATACCCGGACTTTTGACTACTGTATCTTTTGGAGTATAAGTCGCTTCGGAGTATAAGTCGCACCTGCTGAAAATGCATAATAAAGAAGGAAAAAGAAACATATATAAGTTGCATTGGAGTATAAGTCCCATTTTTGGGGAAATGTATTTGATAAAACCCAACACCAAGAATAGACTTTTGAAAGGCGATTTAAAAATAAATAAAGAATAGTGAACAACAGGCTGAATAAGTGTACGTTAGATGAGGCATAAATAACCAACTGAGAAGGTGCCTGGTATGTTAACCTAACATATTATGGTAAGAGTCATTCAAATAACTATAACATATAGGACATGCTATACGTTTACCAAATAATCTGTCACTCCTAATTGATAAATCCGTCTCTAATGTGAATGAGCTAAATAATATTATTTTATATTTTACGGTAATGTGTCAATAATTTCGCACATAAGTCACTACTGAATATAAGTCGCACCCCCAGCCAAGCTATGAAAAAAAACTGCGACTTATAGTTCGAAAAATACAGTACTTCTAATGTTGAGCTACTTTTGTGTAAGGTTAAATAATGAGAGCACCCGTGAAGCCTGAGGTGCATACAGGACACTCTCACAGTGGCACTTTGCATGTGCAATTTATGTAATGTATCATCCATGTCTCCTCTGAATGTGTTTTGATTAAAAGCCGAAGCTCCTCCTCAATTCAACTGTAGGCGCATCCGTTCACAACAGATTTCACAAACAAAATGGTAATTTTCCTTCTCGTGTTAAATAGATCACACATATGTAATATTCATAAGATACACCACACAAAACGCTGACTAGGCTTATATGTATCCAAGGTCCGGGTCAAGGACTCCTCATTTGCATAACTTCCGCTCACACTGGAAGGCGAGGAGATACCTCGTCCACGTCGTCGCAGTTGAAGCCGTCTCCCGTGTATCCTTCGGGACAGGGGCCGCATTCCACGCCGTCCGCCGTCTCCCGGCACATGTGGTCGCGGAAACACACCCCCGGGCCACATTTTGGTTTGACCACTTCAGTTCCACCCAGACCTTGGAATAATAATAATAATAAAAAAAGGTAACACTTTAGTATGGGGAACATATTCTAAGAAAAAAAAACTTGATTTAGAGTTATTTGGACACTAAGGGAACATACAGTGGGGCAAAAAAGTATTTAGTCAGCCACCGATTGTGCAAGTTCTCCCACTTAAAATGATGACAGAGGTCTGTAATTTTCATCATAGGTACACTTCAACTGTGAGAGACAGAATGTAAAAAAAAAATCCAGGAATTCACATTGTAAGAATTTTAAATAATTTATTTGTAAATTATGGTGGAAAATAAGTATTTGGTCAACCATTCAAAGTTCTCACTGATGGAAGGAGGCTTTGGCTCAAAATCTCACGATACATGGCCCCGTTCATTCTTTCCTTAACACGGATCTATCGTCCTGTCCCCTTAGCAGAAAAACAGCCCTAAAGCATGATGTTTCCACCCCATGCTTCACAGTAGGTGTGGTGTTCTTGGAATGCAACTCAGTATTCTTCTTCCTCCAAACACGACGAGTTGAGTTTATACCAAAATGGATACATGGATGATACAGCAGAAGATTGGGAGAATGTCATTTCGTCAGATGAAACCAAAACAGAACTTTTTGGTATAAACTCAACTCGTCGTGTTTGGAGGAAGAAGAATACTGAGTTGCATCCCAAGAACACCACACCTACTGTAAAGCATGGGGGTGGAAACATCATGCTTTGGGGCTGTTTTTCTGCTAGGGGGACAGGACGATTGATCCGTGTTAAGGAAAGAATGAATGGGGCCATGTATCGTGAGATTTTGAGCTAAAACCTCCTTCCATCAGTGAGAGCTTTGAATGGTTGACTAAATACTTATTGTCCACCATAATTTACAAATAAATTATTTAAAATTCCTACAATGTGAATTCCTGGATTTTTTTTACATTCTGTCTCTCACAGTTGAAGTGTACCTATGATGAAAATTACAGACCTCTGTCATCATTTTAAGTGGGAGAACTTGCACAATCGGTGGCTGACTAAATACTTTTTTGCCCAACTATATAAGGGTTAGGGTTACGAATAAGCAATAATTCTGAGGTTATTGAGGGAAGACTCTTAGTTAATGGCCTACTGCTTGTATAAAAAGGCAATTCAGAATAAAGCACTAATAAGTACTTAATCATAACTAATTATATTACTAATGTGCATGTTAATGAGCAACTAATCAATGGTTAATATGTTCCCTATACAAAAGTGTAACGAACAATTTTAATCAAATGTTTTTGATTTAACACAATCGTTTTTGGCGATGAGCTTACCACAGGCCTGGCACTCAGAGATGGTGTTTGTGAGGAAGGAAGTCTCTTTGACCTGCAGGATAAGGCAAGGGTTAAAATCCAAAACCGAAGAATGCGATAAGAGGACTTACCTGCTGGATGAGGATGTCTTTTAGCTCGTTTATCACCTTGGTTAAATCCATCATTTGATTGGACAGCTGCTTGGTGTTGACCCCTGACACAAAGAACGCCTTTCAGTGAAATGTAATCATTCCACAATGACCGGGGGTTAGAACCTTACCAAGAGTCTGGACCGAGTCTCGTTGCTGGAAATGACAGTTTTGCAGCGAAGCCACATTCTCAAATGTGTCTCCAACCACCAGCTTGAGCTCGTCTAAGCCCTCCTGTGAGCATAAACGCGTGAGTGAAACCTCCACGGTGGTGCTTTAAGATCAAAGGGCATGAGGTGGAGGGGCTCGGTAACCTGGTCTTTGGTCAACATGGTCTTCAGCTCCACCATGCTGTAGCCCGCTGGCAAACCCTGGAAAGCGGCGGGGAGATCCCGGATAGTCTCCACCAGCTTGCAGTCCAGATGTACGTCGACTCCACCCACACCACCGGGCTGCTGGAGACCCCTCAGGTGGAACAACAGCTTGTGGACCTGACCGTCTGCCAGCACCAGGTTGTTGAGGGTCACAGAGCTCGTCCTCTTGTCCGTCCGCAGGTAGCGCAGCACGCCTGTGGGAGAGAACCAGGATGTGACACAAATGAAAGAGGGATAATGACAATTATAACCATCCATCCATCCATTTTCTACCGCTTATTCCCTTCGGGGTCGCGGGGGGCGCTGGTGCCCATCTCAGCTACAATCGGGCGGAAGGCAGCGTACACCCTGGACAAGTCGCCACCTCATTGCAGACAATTATAACCACTAACTATTATTATTATTCCATCCATTTACTACCACTTGTCCCTCTTGGGGTTGCTGGGGGGCGGGGTGTGTGGGTGGGTGGAGCCTATCCCGGCATAAATTATTATTATTATTTTTTTGCTTAAAAATTGTATTTGTACATTTTTAATTAATAAGCACACTCATATAAAACATTTTTGCTGGATAAGTTGGGTCGCTACCTATATATATATATATATATATATATATATATATATATATATATATATATATATATATATATTCAGAAATATTTATTTGATGATAGTATTGTAAATTTGTGTAAAGCTAATATTTACATATTGTTTATTATGAACCCCGTTTCCATATGAGTTGGGAAATTGCGTTAGATGTAAATACAAACGGAAAACATTGATTTGCAAATCATTTTCAACTCATATTCAGTTGAATATGCTACAAAGACAACATATTTGATGTTCAAACTGATAAACATTTATTTTTTGCAAATAATCCCTTACTTTAGAATTTGATGCCCCTGCATATTTCAGCAAGACAATGCCAAGCCACATTCAGCACATGTTACAACAGCGTGGCTTCGAAAAAAAAGAGTGCGGGTGCTTTCCTTGCCCGCCTGCAGTCCAGACCTGTCTCCCATGGAAAATGCATGGCGCATTATGAAGCGTTAAATACGACAGCGGAGACCCCGGACCTCTGCGTTGTGAGCCAAGACTTGTTTGGATGTCCGAATAAAATAATTGCCCGGGAAGCACAGGTAGTTCCGTTGTGTAGTTATGTCAGTCTACCCCAGGGCAGCTGTGGCTACAGATGTAGCTTACCACCACCAGGTGTGAATGAATGATGAGTTCCCACTTCTCTGTGAGTGCTTTGAGTGTCTAGAAAAGCGCAATATAAATCTAAGTTGTTTTTTTTTACGTTACAGCATACTTGCCAACCCCCCCGATTTTCCCGGGAGGTTCACGAATTTCAGTGCACCTCCCGAAAATCTCCCAGTGCAACCATTCCCCCGATTTTCTCCCGATTTCCACTTGGACAACAATAATGGGGGCTTGCCGTAAAGGCACCACCTTTAGCGTCCTCTACAACCTGTCGTGATATCCGCTTTTTCTCCACACAAACACATAATATATGCGGCCTTTACACACACACAAGTGATTGCAGGGCATACTTGGTCAACAGCCTTTAAGGTCACACTGACGGTGGCCGTATAAACAACTTTAACACTGTTACAAATACGCGCCACACTGTGAACCCACACCAAACAAGAATGACAAACACATTTCGGGATAACCACCAAACCCCGCGCCCCCAACCCCGCCCACCTCAAGGCACCCCCACCATCCCCGACCCCATCTCTTAAATTCGGAGGTCTCAAGGTTGGCAAGTATGCGTTACAATGTCCTCAAAAATCGAAACATTTCAAAGTGAGACTGAAGTTTATGCACGATTTAAATAGAATCAACTTCAATAGATTTTTAAGACCTTTCAGTATCATATTTAAGACATTTTATGAGATTTTAGGAGAATTTTAGACATTTAAGGCCTTGAATTCCAATGAGGCAGCCCGGTGGTAGAGGGGTTAGAACATGTACCTCACAATACAAAGGTCCAGAGTAGTCCTGAGTTCAATCCCGGGCTCGGGATCTTTCTGTATGGAGTTTGCATGTTCTCCCCGTGACTGCGTGGGTTCCCTCCGGGTACTCCGGCTTCCTCCCACTTCCAAAGACATGCAGCTGGGGATAGGTTGATTGGCAACACTAAATGGTCCCTAGTGTGTGAATGTGAGTGTGAATGTTATCTGTCTATCTGTGTTGGCCCTGTGATGAGGTGGCGACTTGTCCAGGGTCTACACCGCCTTCCGCCCGAATGCAGCTGACCCCCGT
Organism: Nerophis ophidion; assembly: GCF_033978795.1. Classification (NCBI taxonomy): domain Eukaryota; kingdom Metazoa; phylum Chordata; class Actinopteri; order Syngnathiformes; family Syngnathidae; genus Nerophis; species Nerophis ophidion. Next base: position 12,688,950 of record NC_084627.1, on the reverse strand, counting down.
GACCCCAAAAGCGACAAGCGGTGAAAAATGGATGGATGGAAATTCTAATGGTTGAATTTAAGACTTTGTTAGACTTTTTAAGACCCCTCGGATACCCTGAAATAACTCACTTCACAACAAATATATCTGCGGCTTATAGTCAGGTGCGGCTAATATATAGGTAAACAGATGCCTTCCAAAATTTAGATACTGGAAGTAAGGTGAGTTTTAAGCTCAGTGGCGACAGCACGTTCCAGTATTTTGGACCGGAAGGGAAGGTTGGAGATGGGCTGGAAGTTGCTCATGGTGTCAGGGTTGAGTCCAGGTTTTTTGAGGATGGGGGTGACAGCAGTTGGTGTTTAAATATTATACTATATACATATATACAGAAGCATTCAGACCATGGCTGGAAAGTAAAAATTGCACACAGAGAGGTGCTAAACTGTAAAATCAGTGCCTATGAGAGTTCACCTTGTTTATGGCTTTAGGGAAAACATTTTTTCTTGAGTCTGAATGATACCGCCTCTGAAAAGTACAATAATGGTCTGGGAAAACACGGAAAATGTAAACTTAATCACATCTCTCGGGCAGTGGTTCTCAACATTTTTTCAGTGAACATTGTTTTAATTCAAGTACCCCCTAATCGGAGCAAAACATTTTTGGTTGGAAAAAAAGAGATAAAGAAGTAAAATACAACATTATGTCATCAGTTTCTGATTTATTAAATTGTATAACAGTGCAAAATATTGCTCATTTGTAGTGGTCTTTCTTGAACTATTTGGAAAAAAAGATGTAAAAATAACAAAAAAATTGTTGAAAAATAAACAAGTGATTCAATTATAGATAAATATTTCTACACATAGAAGTAATCAACTTAAAGTGCCCTCTTTGGGGATTGTAATAGAGATCCATCTGGATTCATGAACTTAATTCTAAAAATTTCTTCACAAAAAAATCCACCTTTAACATCTTTATTTATGGAACATGTCCACCAAAAATTGCTATCAACACTGAATATTGCATTGTTGTATTTCTTTTCACAGTTTATGAACTAACATTCATATTTTGTCGAAGTATTATTCAATAAATATATTTATAAAGGATTTTTGAATTGTTGCTTTTTTTAGAATATTTAAAAAAAATCTCACGTTCTCCTTGGCATACCTTTAAGTACACGTACCCCCATTTGAGAACCACTGCCACTTTCTTTCTGCTTGTCTTTTCAAAATATTGTCAATAATTGATAAAATAAAATAGCATAACAAGTAAAAAAAAAATTGTCGGCTTGTGCGTATGAAGCGTTACATTTTTGTCAGTGTAAGCTGTTTGCCCGGAGACAACATCAGCATTAAAGGTTTACACCATAATTAAAGTCACAAAGAGCATCCATGCGTGGTTGACCATGGTTATGCAACGCTTATTCAGCGCTCTGATTCATTTATGAAGAGTGCTGCAATAAAGTTGGCACATTTGCATTAATAAACAGCCAGTGAATGCTTATTTGTGCGTCGTTATAAACTACCAGATGACAGATTCTTTATTTATTAACATAATGGTAATCACACATGCTTTTTGAATACGTGGAGAAATAGGATCTACCTTTGTTGAGTTTGCCCATCACGGTGAACTCAAAGTGCTTGCTGTTGTCCCGGGGGTTGTACAGGCCGAACACCGTGGTTCCGGTCTTGGGTTGCAACTTGAAGGAGGCCAAGATGAAAGCCTCGTTGGCCCCCTGCTCGACAAGACCCCCCTGCAGCAGGTCCGGCAGGCAGTCGGGCGAGTTGAGGAGATCATACACTGTTGATGGAGGATGCTGTGAGATGAATATTTAGCAACCTGGGGCCATGCGCAGATCACAGAGTAAACAACACCAGCAACCGTCAAGAAGAGCATGCTGTCAATCAAAAGCGCGCAGACGCTTATCCGCCATCAGATCTGTTTATTTGCCCGTGTTTCCAGACCCGTCGTGGCAGTTTCGGCGAAAAACAGCCGACGGCGTCCACTTGAGGTCACGGTTATCCTTTAATAATGTGACTTCGGAGCATGCCAAGCCACTTGAGGATGTGGGGTGGATGTGTGGGCCGCCATCTGCACACATCATTAATGCATAAGCAGCCTGAAAAAACAAAACAAAAAAAAGAAACAGCAGACGGCGTGGCCCTTTATCGCGAGTGAGCAAAATTGCTCCCAAATGCTTGACAAAAAGTGCCCCTCGTCGGCATCATGCTCGCTTCGTTGCAACTCAAACTAAACTTAAAAGTGCCAGCATCGTTTTGCACTAAAGAGAAACTCTTCAAGCTTTCGGGACTGTAATAGGATTTTGTACAAAAAGTGGTCAGCAGTGGTCTCAAATTCAATTTACCTGGGGGTTGCTGGAGGTAGTATCTTATATCTACTTCCCTTTGGTGCTTTAAACCAGAAGTACACATGCCGTTTCGTCTTCTCGTTCTCCATAGCGGTTCTACTCGTATGGAGTTTTGAATTCATCAGCCCAAACTCTTGTAGGATTTACAATATAACTAAAGAAATTCATACTTACTAAACTGTCCCATGTGTGATGTCTGTAGGAGTGATTTCATGCATATTTGCACGTGCTATCATATTGTTATGTAGTTAGCGTCCTTAGCATTTGCTAAAATGCTAGCACGTTCACAAGTGTCTGTGTTAGTGTTATTAACTTACAATAAATGATAAATAAATGGGTTGTACCTTCAAGGTACTCAAAGCTCTTTGACACTACTTCCACATTTACCCATTCACACACACATTCACACACTGATGGAGGGAGCTGCCATGCAAGGCGCTAACCAGCACCCATCAGGAGCAAGGGTGAAGTGTCTTGCTCAGGACACAACGGACGTGATGAGGTTGGTACTAGGTGGGGATGGAACTAGGGACCCTCGTGTTGCGCACGGCCACTCCACCACTGCGCCTTGCCAGGGACGGCGTGGCCCTCTATCGTTTTTGACGATGACTTCTGTTTTGTTACAGCCCCCGTTTTACTGCCATGTGACAGGCACCGTTTGGAAATAATTAAAGTATGGAAATAAACACTGAGTAGTGATTGGGTCTTTGGCGATAAATTCCGTTTTGTTTGAGCCCCCGTTTTACTGCCATGTGACAGGCACCGTTTGGAAACAAAGTATGGAAACAAACAATTACAAAATCAAAATCTGTCTTAGGCTTATAGTGGATCCGCTAATATAGAGTATGTAAAATCTTATCAATTTTGGTGGGTGCGGCTTAAATACCGGTGCGCTCTATACGGTAGATATTAGAGATGCGCGGTTTGCGGTCTCATCCGCGGATTTCGCGGATAAACCACGGGTCGGGCGGGTGACATGACGAAAAAATAGATTTTAATTAGATTTGGGCGGGTGGCGGTTGAACCATCTGGAAATATCTGATATACAAGGTTCTGGGATCGGTAGGTAACCTTTGCCATTCGAAGAGCCATTTAAGACCCGTGTCATAAAGCGAAGAAGACAATAGGAGACACTAATATTCTCTTGAATGACGGCCGGCAGTCACCCAGATAATAAGTATTAGGGCGTGCTATGAAGCCATTGGCTTTGTCGCCTTCTACAACATGTACGATCTGCTTGTCAGTCCAGCATCATGTTGTGTGTGGCTTCCGCAGCAACACGCACACGACTGCAAGGCATACTGGGTGACACAGAGTACACTAATGGTTGTGATATAAACAATTTTAACACTCTTAGTAATATGCGCCACGCTGTGATGCCACACAACACAAGATTGACAAACACATTTCGGGAGAACATCCTCACAGTAACACAACATAAACGCAACACAACCAATACCCAGAATCCTTTGTATCCGTGATACATCATGACTATTTTATACACCCCGCTGGCAGTAAACCCCCACCATATTCCGGAAGTGTCACAGATACAAAGGATTCTGGGTATTTGTTGTGTTGCGTTTATGTTGTGTTACTGTGAGGATGATCTCCCGAAATGTGTTTGTCAATCTTGTTTGGTGTGGCTTCACAGCGTGGCGCATATTAGTAAGTGTTAAAATTGTTTATATCACAACCATCAGTGTACTCGGTATCACCCAGTATGCCTTTCAATCTTGTACGTGTGATTGCGGATGCTGCATACAACATGTTGCAGGACTAACAATCGGTTCGTAAATGGTATTGAAGGTGTCAAAGGCAATGGCTTCACAGCACGCCCATATTCTTGTCTTCAGGATGAATGCTATTGGATAGTCGCGAGAACGTTAGCAGCTCCAATTGTCTTCATTACTCTGTGAAACAAGTTTGTATAGCTCTGTGAGTGGTAAAGGCGGCCGACCTCTGATGTATTTCAGCGGGCGGGTACGGTTCTGATAAAATGTCGATTCGGGTGGCTAGCGGGTGGATGACGACTTTGGTGATGCGGTTGCGGATGATATAATTCCATATCCGCGCACCTCTAGTAAATATGGAAAAGCTGCTGATGGTGTGTTTGACGGAGAAGCAGCTGGAAGGCAACCGCTCAATAATGTAAACGATGTATATTATCGATACTTTGTAAAACTACTGTTCATGCTATTGTATGCTTTTTTCAAACAATATTTCTCCTCTAAGAGTTAGATGTTTCTCTTTACAAGTACATTTTTAAATGATTATGTTTTGGGAGGGCCAAGCACCAATTGAATTAATTTAAACTCTTTTCAACAGGAGAGTGTGCCTCTGCGTTTTTGCTGTGTGTGAGTGACAGGCAAAACATCTCTACCTCGCTCGGGAAGAAATCTTTTGGCACCATCAGTCGATCCGTGGGTAAAAATCTCCAGACCCCAAATAAAAGATTCTCAAGGGGGAGAAAAAAAATATACACAGCAACATGTCCACCATCTTTGTTCAGTCAAAATGTAATAAATCGCCTCGCTTTTTGCGCAATTTCCTGCCAGGTGTTAAGTCATCAAGATAGCCTGCAGGGTGTTATACAACTCCTCTTTGACTTGTGTGTACTAAAAGTCATGAGGGATAGTCGTACCACGTTGAGCTCAATACACACAAGTGTGTTTAAGGTTTACACTTGCGCACACACAACATTTTGTAGCGTTCATAAGTCTTTTGGACAGAGCGTTTTGTGCAGGTCAGGGTCGTCGTACACCGGAGAGCCAGAGAAAGTACCTTATTTCACCCGGTAGTAAAGCTCTTCGTAAAGCAAAAAGTAGTTTTTCTTGAAGGCCGTAAAGTGAATTTGTGTCTTTTTCACTCCGCTGCTTGAATCAATCGCCGACAGCAGCTGGCAAGCAGGGCTTCATTCCGCACATTAAGGCTTAACAAATACCTCACTTTGGATTAGGACTGCTCTCTCGTCTCTTCAAGCACAGCAAAAAAAAACAAAACAACAACTCTAAAGTTGTTGGACGATTCGGCCAAAACAAAAACAAAAAAAAGCATCTCTGAGTTCAAACACAATTTTGAAATTCAAAGCGCATTCACGAAAACAAAAACAAAAAAACGCAGCAGTTCGGCAAGCATCAAAGGATTCATGAGCATTTTCTTTCTTTTACTTTTTTGTTACACTTATTCCAAAAAAAAGTCCAGAAAAAGAATAATATACACCTGAAGCAACGTGAGGTGGACTCACTTTCACTGCATCACAATGTTGTATCGCTTTCATGTTTTTCATGGTAAATTTTTTTTAGAGTGTCCGCCCTGAGATGGGTAGGTTGTGAGTTCAAACCCCGGCCGAGTCATACCGAAGACTATAAAAATGGGAGCCATTACCTCCCTGCTTGGCACTCAGCAACAAGGGTTGGAATTGGGGGTTAAATCACCCAAAAAATGTCCCGGGCGCGGCCACTGCTGCTTCTCACTGCTCCCCTCACCTCCCGGGGGGTGAACAAGGGGATGGGTCAAATGCAGAGGACAAATTTCGCCACACCTAGTGTGTGTGTGTGTGTGTGTGTGTGTGTGACAATCATTTGTACTTTAACTTTAACATGAACTTTTTACACTGGTGTGAATAAGAAGGAAGTGTTTCACATTTTTCAGAATATGCTTTCGAGAACGAGCGTCATCTGCAGTTGATATTAACTCAATTTTCAAACCCAAATCACAGGTTGAATAAAAAAAAATGGTAAGCCTTAGTATGGGGACACATATTCACCGTTAATTAGTTGCTTATTAAAATGCAAATTAGTAACATATTGGCTCTTAATTAGTTATTATTAAGTACAAATTAGTGCCTTATTCTGCATGGCCTTATTATACAACCAGTAAGCCATTAACTAAGCGTCTTCCCTCAATTACCTCAGAAGTATTAACCCTAACGCTAACCCTAACCCTAACTCTAACCCTTATATGTATCCCTATTGTTCAAAGAACTCCACATTAGGTCTTTATTACTTTAATAAGCAACTAATTAATGGGGAATATGTTTGGTGTACAACTTTTGTCTTTGTGTTCGAATGTTTCATTCATCCATTATGTGCCTCGCAGTGCAGTCATCTTGTGCCCGGCAGCACATGCATTGTCAGTAGACCCGTGCAGTTGTTAGTTAATGTGCTCTTTTTAATATTGTGATGCTTTTAGTGTTGTTCCGATACTAATATTTTGACCTCATCTTTTTTCCTCCAAACCTAATGCTGGGTATTGTGGCCAAACAGCTAAATTTTTGTTTCATCTGACCACAGAACTTTTTTCCAGAAGGTCTTATCTTTGTCCATGTGATGTCAGATGAAACAAAAATGTAGTTGTTTGGCCACAATACCCAGCAATTTTGTGACAAACAAGTATGTGCTCCAATCACTCTAATACGGCTCGGACTCCTGCCAACGCTGCTCATCTGTCTGTTCTACCCAGTGGGTGTACTTCGTACGCGCCCTCGGGCGCGCACATCCGGGGAACGCGCCGCGCGCGTCTCCACCCTGCAGCCTCCACCAGCTGCAATCATTCATCGACAATCCACACACCTGTCCATGATGAGCAATCTGCCTTCTTAAGCCTGGACAACCTGCCATCGCTCGCCGTACCTTCCTTGTGTGTATCCCCGAGTCAAGCTGTGCGTTTTGTGCTCCCGGATCTTCCCTGCCTCCCCTGCGCTTCATGGTTTTTCGACTCCTCGCTCGCCCCCGGACAACGACGCTTCGCTTCTGCCTCTCGACCACGCTTCGCTTCTGCCTCTCGACCACGCTTCTGCCCCTAGACAACCCTGCCTGCCTTGCCCTTGTCTGACAGCACTGCGTCTCCAACACTTACGGTAAAACATTCCATTTAAATACTTCACATAGTCTTACACTATACACACTTTTCAATTTTGTCGTGTTTGGAAAAAGAAGAATACTGAGTTCCATCCCAAGAACACCATACCTACTGTGAAGCATGGGGGTGGAAACATCATGCTTTGGGGCTGTTTTTCTGCTAAGGGACAGGACGATTGATCCGTGTTAAGGAAAGAATGAATGGGGCCATGTATCGTGAGATTTTGAGCCAAAACCTCCTTCCGTCAGTGAGAGCTTTGAATGGTTGACCAAATACTTATTTTCCACCATAATTTACAGATAAATTCTTTAAAATTCCTACAATGTGAATACCTGGATTTTTTTTTCTCACATTCTGTCTCTCACAGTTAAAGTGTACCTATGATGAAAATTACAGACCTCTGTCATCATTTTGAGTGGGAGAAATTGCACAATCGGTGGCTGACTAAATACTTTTTTGCCCCACTATATATATATATATATAAGTATATATATATATATATATATATATATATATATATATATATATATATATATATATATATATATATATATATATATATATATATATATATATATATATATATATATCAAAGTTTATTTATGAAGCCCTAAATCACGGGTGTCTCAAAGGGCTGCACAAGCCACAACGACATCTTCGAGATCCCATATAAGAGCAAGAAAAGACTCAATCCAATGGGATACATGACGGCGTGGCGCAGTGGAAGAGTGGCCGTGCACAACCCAAGTGTCCCTGGTTCAATCCCCACCTAGTACCAACCTCGTCATGTCCATTGTGTCCTGAGCAAGACACTTCTCCTGATGGGTGCTGGTTAGCGCCTTGCATGGCAGCTCCCTCCATCAGTGTGTGAATGTGTGTGAATGGGTAAATGTGGAAGTAGTGTCAAAGCGCTTTGAGTACCTTGAAGGTAGAAAAGCGCTATACAAGTACAACCCATTTATCATTTATTTATCATTCATGACTGAGCACGGTAACACAAGAACTCCGTTACCCAGCATTCCACAGTAGTGCAGAGCATACGCAGTATCCCTGTTTAGCCATGCCGGCAGCTTGATGTTTTTGATGAGCACCTTGTGGAGTAAACTTTAAGAACTCAGCCAACACGTCTCACCTGAATCTTTTTTGATTAGACAAGACAACACATATATTTGCAAGGACATTTTCAAGAAGGATATTTGAAGAGAAACTACATCTTGTGAGACGATGTCGGCCAACCTCGAAATTGTGAGTTCTGATATTTTATTTCTTAATTTTTTCATGTAAAATATGTTTTTTTGCCATTTTAATTTTGACAATACCACATAAGATTTGTTTTAAGTGCTGATGCGGGTTTATTGATTTTTAAATGCGCTAGAACAGGGGTGCCCATTACGTCGATCGCGAGCTACCAGTCGACCGCGGAGGGTGCGTCAGCCAGCCAGGCTTTTAAAAAAATAGACCTAAAAATTAGCGATCATCATTCTTCAGAAAGACGTCACTTGATTGACATTCTTGTGAGGTGACGCTGGCTGCTGCGAGATCATTATTAAGAAAAAATGACAGAGAGGAAGGCGAGAAACACTTTTTATTTCAACAGACTCACACGCCATACGTTCCGTCAAAACTCTAAAGGCGGACTGCACATTTCCTATCTTCACAACAAAAGAACAGAATAGAATAGAATAGAATAGAAAGTACTTTATTGATCCCTGGGGGAAATTCAGCACCACAGTTTTCTCACAATAGACAATAATAATAATAAATAATACATAACATATTATATATATAATATATGAATAGTATAAATATATTCAAAATATATTGTCCGTCTATCTGTGTTGGCCCTGCGATGAGGTGGCGACTTGTCCAGGGTGTACCCCGCCTTCCGCCCGATTGTAGCTGAGATAGGCGCCAGCGCCCCCCGCGACCCCAAAAGGGAATAAGCGGTAGAAAATGGATGGATGGATACATT